>NW_015150581.1:801375-819839 GCF_000732505.1 Cyprinodon variegatus
TATATATATGTATAAGGCATGATTTGTTTAATAATAACCAACGAGGCTATTAAACAACAAGGTAATAAACTAAACTGTGCAGCAACAATAGCATTTAACATCTGTGTATGTTTCCACAGACATTTTTTTTGGGTTTTGCTTAAATAACGTTTCTGATTTATAAATTAACCAGTGACAGCACATGATTGCATTTAGCCTGTGTGTTGCTTGTGCTGCTCATTGGTCAAAAAGACCTAACTCTAATGTCATTATAGCTGCACATGCTCTTACAACAAATGTCTGCCAAAAGGTCAGTGAAACAGCAAAATAAAGCGGATTGGTCAGTATAGGCTTCAGCATTCTTCGATGTAACCTTAGACGGTACATTTATAGGTGCGTTGGATTTTTTTTTTTTTAAATAACAATCTAAATTTATTGATCTCCCACTGGAGATATTTACCTCTGTATTTAACCCATCCCCTTGGGGAGCAGTGTCCATTAACATAATAAATTACCAGCTCAACCCGGTTTAACCATGTGGATGTATTTTAAGACAATTAAACTATTCATTTTAAAACCACTAAAACTGATAATGCTCTGAACAAAACAAGAAATTTTATGTTTTTATGTTTTGTTTTGTTTTTTGCTTTATTCATGACTAATTTATCTTACATAAAATGTGCATTTGTTTGCATTGTTTCTATTATCATTGCAGAGTTTTAATGCTGAAGTTTACAAAACTTGTCTTGGGCTGTGTGTTTGTTCATGGAGGCTTTTTTTAATTGCAGGTTCATTCACATATATTTATTTAGTGTGTGTCTTCTGTGACATTAAAGCTAGTTTCCACTAGAGGATGCTACATGCCACTTTTATTTGTTGAAGTTTTGTGAAAAGAAAGCAAGAGTTGTACCAATTTATGTTGCTAACTACCTAAAGTTGAACACAAAAACCTTTCAGTTATGTGTGTCCAGAGGAGTCAGTTGCAATCAAACACTATTACGGTATATTCCAAAAAAGACAGATAAAAACATCAGAAGCACTGTTGGCCAGCCAACCAGTGGTGTTTTTTTTGTTTTGTTCTCTAAAAACAGGTAATTATTGTAACATACAATAATTTGTCAATTAATCAATTCTTTCTTTCTTTCTTTCTTTCTTTCTTTCTTTCTTTCTTTCTTTCTTTCTTTCTTTCTTTCTTTCTTTCGTTTTGCTCCCTTAATTAATTCTACCTTGTTTATAGTTACATTGAAATGAATTCCCCGTCCCCCCAAATTACTGAACAAATTCCATTCTACTTTAAAGAACCCATTATTTCAAATTTTCCTATCACACTTTAACAAGCCATGTTGTTGTTCCTAGAGTATCCTAAATAGAAGGAGGGCCCCAGCCAAAATTTTTACACAGGACAAAATATTTTAGTGATAATTGTGTTCTGCATAAACTCATGCTGTTATAGACTTAAACTGCTTTCCTCTGCTGTCTTCAGTCTCTTTGTACGCACACATTTCTCAATTGTTGCATTTTTTCTTTGATTTATTTATTTTTTTATTATTTTTGACTGTTTGACTTCAGACATCTGCCTCAAACGACTGTTGATGCTAGGCTAGGTTTCTTCCTAAAAATTGGAGTTCCTTCCCACTGTTTCCTTGCTTATAATAAAGGGTTTCCAGTCTAATCTGCTTAGATGGACGTTTTACAGTTATCTGTCTGCATTGGATACAATCAAACTATGTATAATAACTCAAAATCAGACCTTTTTATGTAGAACTATATCTGAATAAAATGCCAAGTTTTTGGCTAAACTAAACATCAGTCTGATTTTGTCTTCTTTATTTTGAGATTCTTCTGTTGTGATTTGTTTTGAATTAATGTGTAGACTTTGACGACTGTTGAGTCTAACTATGTCTTTTAATGTAAATAGATCCAATGTCATTTTTTTAACAGGGAACACATACGCGTGTATTGTAGAATAACTGTATTCTACAATTCGGCTTCATTTAATTGTTAGTTTTTTTTCTCTCGCGCGTTTGAGCCTTACGGCGCACCGTAGCAGTGATGTGGCTCAGGAAGCTGCCTTCCACGTCAGAAGGAAGAAGGGGAGAGCGGACAGGGACAGCTCACCACCGAGAGCTCTTCGCTATTTTCTACAGGTAAATACCTGCAGTTAGACATTGAAGAATTGTATGTGTGTCACAGAAAAACTATTGAGCTTATTTTCATCAACATTCGCGATGTTTTTTTTAATTTTTTATTCAGAACAACGGTAACATATAAATACAGCAAGCTAACGTTAACGTCCTCCATTTCAATCCTGGATGAAAGCTAACCTGCTGTAAGCTAACACTGGTTTCAGAGTCGAGTGTTTTGAATGCATTCATAGTCCTAATATCTATGTTACCAAACAAATAATTTAATGCTTTAACTCATTGTTCAGCTGTTTGTTTTGACGCATACAAAGCTGCTAAGGCAGAATTGTACGCTATAACTTTAGCTGCTTTTGCTAATAGCTTCTAAACAGCTTTGTACTTTCTCCTGTTGTTATAAGATAAGGTGACATAGTGATTGAGCAAACATAATTAATAAAAGCAAAATGTATAGATGTATTGTAACAATGCTCAAATGTAACACATGAGTAAATAAATAAAGTATAAAGCAATATTGAGCAAAAAACGTGGGCATCTAAGTATTAACGTCAAAGATACAATATGTAAAAGCATCCTAATGCAACGGGAAATATATTTGACTACGGTGCACAGTTTGTCCAAATGAATTAGTAATTAAACTTTTATTTTACCAGTACCAAATTATATTAACGTAAATAAAATTCTAAAGATTCAATTGGCTTTCTTGCAAAATGTTTGTAGATAAATTTGTTCTTCATGTGAGGCTTTTACAGTAAAATACTTTTTCTTTTGTTAATTTCTTAACATTTGTTTTTAAAATGTTTAAACATGATAACATTTTAATTATTTGTAAGGTCACATCAGGTCTTTTACAACTCAGGGAGACCTAGAAAATAGTTTAAAACAGCAAAATAAGCAATTTCATATTTAGATATTACCGTTTACTGCATCTTTTATATACTTTCAAATATACCTGTGTCAGCTATCTTTTTGGAGTTTAATTCTATAGTTATTTATGTTTGCACACTATTTTTTGGAAAAATATCTGTATTTCCAAACGGCAGGTACTTTAATATAGATCAGCCATCAATGTGAACAATTGTAGATTTTTTTAATGAAAAATCTTTTCTTTCTAGTTTTCTCATTTTTTCATTGTTACTATAAAAGTATGAGGCATTTTCCATATGTTACAAAAATATTTGAGTTAATATAAGTAATTTGTTTAGTTTTTTTACATTTTAATTCATGGGTGCACAAGATTGGGCAAAGCTAAAGCTAGAAGCTGTTTTGCACGAATCATAGGCTCCAGTTTTTATTCCCTTAACTTTGAAATGTCTTAACTGCACATAGGAGCAGGCAGCTTGTCAATATCTTGTATCTGTATTTGGTGCTCCAACGTTATCTCTAGAAATTGAAAAACCTTCTCCTCCTATAATTACATATTGCTTTCCATTATGGGTCTTTTGTAGTTATTTATTCATGTATTTGTTCAGGCTTTGCTCAGTTAGTGTTAATGCATTTTTTATTATTGAGTCCTTCATTGTACTTATTACACTGTTTTCTCTTTTCTTTACTGATCTTTCAGTCTATTTTTTCATCTTTTCCTTACAGACATCTAACACAAACTCTGGGATTCTTCTAAAAGTCCCACAAACCAAGCAGCAAGATGACGGCTGCAGAAAATGTTTGTTACACTCTGATCAATGTTGCCTCTGACTCGGAGCCCCCTTCTGAAGTCAGCTTAAAAACAGACCTAGGTAAACTTTTTCATATGACCTCCCTAAGTATCTGCTACAGAACATAGGCTCCAATTTCCTTGTATTATTGCTTTTTTAAGAAGCTAATGTATCAAATCTGATGTGGAGATGAACTTGGTAATATCTTGATAATTTCTTTTCAGAAAAGGGAGAGATCAAAGCAAAAACTGAAGCCCTGAAGAAGGTGATTGTCATGATCCTGAATGGAGAGAAGTTGCCAGGACTTCTGATGACCATTATTCGCTTTGTTCTGCCACTTCAAGACCACACCATCAAAAAGCTGCTGCTTGTTTTCTGGGAAATTGTTCCTAAAACTACTCCAGATGGCAAGCTGCTTCAGGAGATGATCTTGGTCTGTGATGCCTACAGGAAGGTAAGCTAACGGTGACCTAATCTTTCATTTTATATAGTCCTATGTGTATTATGTGACATGATGTAGAATAGAAAGAAATGCTTGAACATTTGGACAAATAACAAGAAAATTACATTTGGATTCCTGAACTTCAGCAGTTTGTGACTTAGAATCAGCGGACCCACGGGGGTTAACAAACCACTGTGATGGATCTCTCAGGGTTTGGCTTAGTCACACAATAGACACATATTTAACTCCCTCCACTTAACTAAGTAAGGCAAAAGCCAAATCCGCCAAAACTAGAAAGTATAACAACTGTTTTATCAAGTTTGGCTTTATGGAGCATAGGGATAGAAGGCCAAAATGTGTTTTGTGTCTTCAAGTGCTAGCAAATGAAGCTATGAAGCCAGCTAAGCTAAAGTGGCATCTCATCAAAAAACACCCCGAGTTCAAACAAAATAGAGAATTACATTCAGTATATAAAACAACCATAGGTGAGCCTTTCCACAACATGAGAAAAAGCTTAGAGGGCTTTGTATCTGGTAGCACAGCACATTGCAAAAAGTGAGATGCCACACTCAACTGGAATGGACCTGGTGCTTCCAGCTGCGGTGGATATGCGTGACGTTCTGCTTTGCACAGATGCAGCTAACAAGTTAAAAGGTGTCCTGCTTTCAGATGACACGGTAAGGAGAGGATTTCAAGAACTGTCTGCTGACATTCAGGAACAGTTACTGAATAGACTGCTTTCATGTGAACAGTTTTCCATTCAGCTCGATGAATCTAAAGACATTTTTAATACTGCTCACCTAATAGCGGTGGTGCGGTATCCCTGGAAAAGAGACAGTTTGGTGGATTTTATATTCTGCAAGGAGGTCTTGGGCAGGACAACCAGTGAGGAAATATTTAAACCTATTGATGCTTTTACAGCAGAAGTGAGCTTTTGTTGGGAAAAATGTTTCGCTGTTTAAACGGATGGTGTTGCAGCGATAACCGGCCGAAAGATTGGAATTATGGCGCGAAAAAAATCTATCAATCCAACGTTTATAGAGACCCACTGTCTCCTGCGTCAACAGGCACTAGCTTACAAAAGCGTGGTACCAGTTCTGCACTCAGTTCTGTGCATAGCTATCGCTGCAGTTAACTTTGTGAAATCCAGAGCGCTGCAATCAAGTTTTTTTAGTCAGCTTTGCAAATACTGAACATGATACACTGCTTTATCACTCGGAGGTGCACTGGTTGTCTCGGGGCAAAGTATTGCAGAGTTTTTGAGAGCTTTTCAAAATTCCTGACAAAGGAAAAACTGGACATTGTACATTTCCTCTTGATCCAGACTGCATTGCCAAGTGAGCCTGTCTTACAGACATATTTAACATATTGAACAGCCTCAACCTCTCCGTCCAAGGAGGCTTCACGTCTATCCTTGAAGTGACAAAATCACTGCCTTTATAAAAAACAAAACAAAAACAAAAAAACACAGACCTCTGGAGAAGAAGAATACAAGATGGAATAGCAGAAATGTTCCCCCAACTGACTGAGTTTTAAATAAAGAGAACTTGTCTGTCTGTAAGGGAAGTTGTAATTTCAAACTTAACATCACTGTTAGAACACTTCAGCTCATATCTCTCTGATGTGGACACTAATTCATGGGTGCATGATCAATTTTCACCTGCTGCAACAGAGAATGGCTTGAAAGAATACAAAAGGCTGTATAAAAAATATTGTCAGCATCTAGCCATAAAAAGTTTGAGAAATCCCAACTTAGATGAGTTTTCAAATTATCCTTTGAACAAAGAAACGAGAACAGAGATCCCATCGCAGACATTTATTCTTTATCATAGCTTTTGAACCAAAATTAACATTTTTGTTGAAATTATTTTCTTTATTAAACAAATCATATTTTTTTACAATATGTTTAACATGCTTTTTTTGTTTTGTTTTTTTTTGTTTTAAACCATTAAAACCAAACTCAAAAGTATATTTTTATTCACTTCAGGACCTTCAACATCCCAATGAGTTCATCCGTGGCTCCACTCTCCGTTTCCTGTGTAAGTTGAAGGAATCTGAGCTACTTGAGCCTCTGATGCCGGCTATTCGAGCCTGCCTGGAGCACCGTCACAGTTACGTCCGCCGTAATGCTGTCCTGGCCATTTACACCATCTACAGGTACTGGAATATCTGGCTGCACTCTCATATACTATGCATAAACTATTTCTGAGTAATGAGATCCTGCTTTCCACATTTCAGGAACTTTGAACATCTCATCCCGGATGCTCCAGAGTTGATCCATGATTTTCTCGTCAATGAAAAAGACGCAAGCTGTAAGAGAAATGCCTTCATGATGCTGATCCATGCAGATCAGGTTTGTAGCGTGTTGACAAACAGTCTTTTTTGCAGCACTTTCTAGTGGTTATATTAAACTACATAATCCATCACCTATATTACCCCTACAGGATCGAGCTCTGGATTACCTCAGCACGTGCATTGATCAAGTTCATACTTTTGGTGACATTCTACAGCTGGTCATCGTGGAGCTCATTTACAAGGTAGATCAAGAGGCTGGCTTATCTAATTCAGGTCCCGAGATGGACCATCGTGCAATAAAACAACAGTTTGAGCATATGCTGCGGTGTTTTCAGGTTTGCCATGCTAACCCATCGGAGCGTGCCCGTTTTATCCGTTGCATCTACAATTTGCTGCAGTCCTCTAGCCCAGCTGTTAAGTATGAAGCTGCTGGGACTCTTGTAACTCTCTCCAGTGCTCCAACTGCTATTAAGGTACATCTTCACAATTTATTCGGATCATGTTTATACATAAATCACAGTTCAAAAACTGTAGAATCATACAGAATGTGTTTAAGTATTTACTCTATAATTTGCTGGACTCCAGGCTGCTGCACAGTGTTACATTGATCTGATCATCAAGGAGAGCGACAACAATGTTAAGCTGATTGTTCTCGATCGTCTGATTGAGCTGAAGGATCATCCTACTCATGAGCGCGTACTTCAGGTGCCTTCATTTATACTTACTTTTTTTATTCAACAATTTTATTTTGAAATGTCTTTACAATTCAGACCATTACCAGTTATGGTAGTGTTTGAGGGTTTACTAATTGCTTTTTCTTTTTTTAAATTAAGGACCTTGTGATGGACATCCTGCGTGTCCTCAGCACTCCTGACCTGGAAGTCAGAAAGAAGACCCTACAGCTCGCCCTGGACCTCGTCTCATCTCGTAATGTTGAAGAGGTCCGTTTCATTTTTCCACCATCTTTTCACTAAGAGACAGAAGCTGGACTTCCTCACCAATACAGTGACGTCTGTCTGTCTTTTAGCTGGTGATTGTTCTGAAGAAGGAGGTGATTAAAACAAACAATGTAACGGAGCATGAAGACACTGATAAGTACAGACAGCTGCTGGTTCGCACTCTCCACTCATGCAGTGTGCGTTTCCCCGACATGGCAGCTAACGTCATTCCTGTGGTGAGTTTCTCATCTTAGCATCATGGGAATATCCTCTTTAATTTATATTTCATTTATATACTGTGTTGTTTGATGTTTTAATTTCTAGCTAATGGAGTTCCTGAGTGACACTAATGAGGCAGCAGCTGCTGATGTGCTTGAGTTTGTGAGGGAGGCCATCCAGAGGTTTGACAACTTAAGACCTTTGATCATCGAGAAGATGCTGGAAGTGTTTCATGCCATCAAAACTGTCAAGTAAGGCCTCGGAAGCACATTTATTTTTTATGTCATCAACCATTGATTGATTGTTGTTCAGTCATTTGATTGTTTTAAAAAAAAACAGGTCAAGCTACTTGTTTAATAGAAATAAATTCGATTTCAATTTTATTTTAATAATCATGTCTTTAGAGTTATAACTAACAATTTTTTGGAAAATCGATTAATCTGTTTATTTTTTTAGGTTATTAATCGATTAATTAATAATCGAATAGACAAAGGTTCCCAAAAGAAGACTTTTTACAAAATTAAACCAGGAGAGACTAAAACATTTCCACTTATGGAGTTCTGGATAGAGCATTATGACAGACTAAAACATTTTTTAAAATCTTAAATGCAAAATTTATTTTTTTCACAATTTTGGTATAGTTACTGCTCTAGGTGGGCCACTCGTTCAGCTAAAGGTGTGTTTTAAAGTCTATGCTTCAGTTAATTATTAATTGATTCCTAAATTAGTTGATGATTATTTCAATTATTGATTATTATTGTTATATATTTGATTATTCACAAATCTCCAACCTCGTCCACAATGAGTGTAAGCCCAAAAAAAGTCTGGCTGTTAAAGAGGTCATAGAATGCAAAACAGAGTTTAAATTGTCATAGATGAATAACGATAGGATTAGTGAGGTTCGGTCGCTCCTGCCCTGTCAACTGGGGTTCCTGGAGCTGACGGCTCGGTTGGAATGCCCGTTGTGTTTCGACTACCTAGTCGACCAAAATCCCAGACGATTTTGAAATCCCTCCTGGACATTTTTTTTTTTTTTGAGGTACGAAAAGTAGGACATGTCCGGGAAAAATCCCAAATACCCTATATAATCATGCTATGACACCTTTAAGAGTGCTCTGTGTAAGCTTATTTATGAAAAGCTAAAAAAATGAAATAGTATGATGGTAAGAAAAGTCCACATAGAACAGGGTTATGCATAGGCGGGTATGAAAATCTGACTGCATAATAACCCATGGCTGGCTGGACATTTTGGTCAAAACATATATCAAAATATATTTTTCACTTCTGTTCAATATGATATAATCCCAATATTGTAATAAACAATATGAAAGCCTCAGAAAGACTGCCAGGGAAGCCCACAGAAGATGCCTGAACAAACTTCTGAAAATAATTTTTCCACATCTGCAAAAGTTCTATAAAATAACATTTTTAGAAGCAAATGTTAAAAACCCCTCTTAACTATTTTTATTTGAAGCTACAAGCTCAACAGATTTAGGCCCTAGTTAATTCTGAAACATCAAACTTTTTATAACCCCTTTTTTAACCTTTTTTATATCCTCCTATTAAGATATCTCACCTTGTGTGTAACTCATGCAGATAAATGCTGTATTTATAGACTGTAGCATATATCAAAATTAATTTAAGTCCTATCAGTATTGGTGAATACAGTTATATTTTAATATAAATGTATATTTGATTATTGTTCACCCCTATGATAACCTTAGGGTTTCATGGTATCTCTACATTATAATTACAGCTGAAATGTATGAATAAAAACAAATTAAAAAAATAACTTATTGAACTGTAGCATTGACACCAACTATAACATAGAAGTTAGACTGTAAGCTCAAAATGAAGTATTATTTTACTTAATTTTACCTCTCCCAGTTTTTTACTTTTATTAAACTAGGAGAGCGAATGTAATTGTATTTTGTTTACTTTTTTTTAAGCACTTTGTGATTCCCTCTTGTCTTTGAAAGATGCCATATAAATAAGCTTTTAGTTGCGTACTTCTCATTATTAACTCTTAATTGTAGGTAAAAAATTCTCTCCCTGGCAGGCTCTCACTCCCCCTTTAGGTGTGCACTCTTTCTTATGATTTTTGGCAACTTTATTAAAATCGTAACATGCACAAAGAAGCAACAGAAACTAAAAAGATGAATATGTGTACATAAATTACTTGGCTACAGCTACAAAGCAATTTGTACCTATACCTTTTAAATTAAATCTAATGAAGTCTACAAGCGCAGCATAGAAGTTGTGACTATTGCAGTTGGCCTCTAACACAGTGATATTGTTCCAGGATTTACAGGGGAGCGCTTTGGATCTTAGGAGAATACTGTAGCACTAAGGAGGACATCCAGAATGTGATGACTGAAGTTCGCAGGTCTCTAGGAGAGGTGTGTGTGTGTTTATCGATATTTCTGAGTTTTTATTAGATGGGATCTGTTTTTCAGATGTGTTGATCCTAAATTGATGACGTGTTATTATCTCAACAGATCCCAATAGTGGAGAATGAGATCAAAAAAGAGACAGGTGAATTGAAAGCAGAGGATGAAGTCAGTGCAGCTCCAGCTCAGAAGTTGGTGACTGAGATGGGGACCTATGTAACACAGAGCGCCCTGAGCTCTTCCAGGCCTTCAAAGAAAGAAGAGGACAGGTAAAAGCTGCTGTATGGAAATGAGATGTATTTTTTCTTTGCTTTGGTTTTCCTATATGACTGTTAATACATCCTTTTGTTAATAATAATACATTTGATCTGTATAGCACTTTTCTGGAAACTCAAGACGCTTAATTTGTTTTTTCAGGCCACCGCTGCGAGGGTTCCTGATGGATGGAGATTTCTTTGTTGCAGCTTCCTTGGCCACAACCCTCACCAAACTGGCACTGCGCTACGTTTCCATTGTTCAAGACAAGAAGAAACAAAATGTAAGTTGATATGCAATAATGTCACTCACCTTACCATAGCTCTTCAGTCATCCTCATTTTGTTTCTCTAATTCCTGCACTCTCTTTAAATCTTCAGTCTTTTGTTGCTGAAGCGATGCTGATTATGGTCACAGTGCTGCACCTTGGCAAGTCCTCTCTGCCCAAAAAGCCAATTACAGACGACGATGTGGACCGCATCTCGTTGTGCCTGAAGGTCCTTTCAGAGTGCTCCCCACTTATGAATGACATTTTCAACAAGGAGTGCCGCAGATCGCTGTCACATATGCTCACCGTCAGGCTGGAGGAGGAGAAGCTGTCACAGAAGGTAGAGATGGTTTAATATTGGTTTATGCCGAGACAACTTTGTCATTCACTCTTTAAAAAAGAAAAAAAACATTAGGATTGGCGAACATAAGCTGTAGTAATAAAAGTAATAGATAAATTATTAAATACAGGTAATGTATCCACAGGAATATACAACAGAAAAAAGAAATTTAACTCATTTTAAATGACTTTATCAGCCAAGAAAAGTAGAAAAGTATTTCTTTAAGAGTTTTGATCATTAAACAGATAAAGACTGATCTTTTACCCAATTTCTCATCCTAAATGCAGAAAGAATCCGAGAAACGAAATGTGACGGTCCAAGCGGACGACCCGATCTCCTTCATGCAGCTCACAGCCAAGAATGAGATGACGTCTAAGGAAGACCAGTTTCAGCTGAGCCTGCTGGCTGCTATGGGCAACACTCAGAGGAAGGAGGCTGCAGATCCACTGGCATCAAAACTCAACAAGGTAAACCCCTAAGCTCTCCAGAGCTGCTTCAAACGAAGAACACATTTTGGTTCAACGCTTATCTATTTATATACCACAGAGGGCGCTGTTGTTGTTGCTGAACAAAAGGAAGGACACAACTGTTAAGACATTAAATGCTTTCTACAGTGATATGTTGTCCTTAAAAATATAAAATAATTTCCTCAAAGGGCTGTTTCTCAAAAGCAGAATTTAGAGATGCAGGATATGGATGACTTAGAGAGTGCCCACACACATATTTGATCATCTTACTTATCTTAGGCCCAAAAGCTGGTCGTCAAGTTTAACAAAGGGAGGCCTGTTTTAGATGGGATGGGTCATAAATTGAGCCAGGCCACTTTGCCTTAATGTTGCTAAAGACGCCGTCTGCATCACAGATCATCTTGAGCAATAAAATGTATTTGTGTAATTTAATACACATAATAATAAATAATAAATATGTCGTAACACTGACAGTAGGCAAAACCATTACTTACTCTAACCTGAATGTTGGGATTTTCTGTTAGCAATATTATCTTCATGTGGTCCAGGAGGAAACCATTTATCCTGATTTGTGTGCAGTCCAACATTGATGGCATTAAGGAATCCTGTTTAAAAAGAAATACAAAAAAAGATCACCTGTTTAAAAGTTTATTTTGAGATGTGTTGCCTAATTAATTATATAGTACAATCCTTCCTTGATGCAGTTCATTCTTCTGTGGTCTGGACATTTTATGATGATGTGTATATTTACTTTTAATATCAAATACACCATCCTACTGCATGCAGGAATATACCATTAGGAGAAAAAGTTGAGCGTAACACTATAAAGGCATGATACTGTTCTGTGCAGAGCTGATTTTGGAACCCAGCAGATTACACAGTTAGCGGATGCTATCCCTAGAGAAGCACTAATGCTCAGGAAATTAACAGGAAAATTCAACAAAAGGACATGCCAATGTAAAGTAAGATACGTCTGTTTTTGGCTACTTTCAGGGCCTCACTTTATGGACAAAGGCTTTGCTTCTTTGTCAGCCATTTATCCAACAATCTTAACGCAGCTATATTCTATTAAAGGCCTCTCTCTCACACTTTAAACAATAGCAGTATTAAAAAACACAATCAAACACTAATATTGTCTACATAGCAACTATAATTTCAATAATGGCATTGAGTAGACTTGACTAAATAACAATACACATTAGTTGTATTTTAATGTAGGCTGTCAAAAAATACGAATAACACAGATAAGAGAATTGAATCATGGACAAAACAAATCAATTTCTTATTGGTTAGCGATTGTTAGCCTGGTATGAAAAAGGCTAGCTGCACAGAATAAATTACCATGGTAACCTATGTCTCACTAGTTTAGTAAAACAAAGGCTTAATTAAGCCAAAATATTTATCTGCTATCTTCCTTCTTTGAAAAAGCCCCTGATGGCTTTGTTCTAAAACTTAATCAAAATCTGCTGAAAATGAATAATGTGAAGTATTTGATCATATAAAACAGGCATCTAATACCTTGATTAAATGTATTTTTTTCATACTAGGTGACCCAGCTAACAGGCTTCTCAGACCCAGTGTATGCTGAAGCCTATGTCCATGTGAACCAGTACGACATTGTCCTGGATGTGTTGGTGGTCAACCAAACAAGTGACACTCTTCAGAACTGCACTCTGGAGTTGGCCACTTTAGGTTTGTCTTTTTCATTTCTTTCTTACTCTGAGAGCAAAAAGCTATAGGTTTCTGTTCCTATGTTATTTGAACTAAGCTTTTTATTTTACTCTTCAGGGGATCTCAAGTTGGTTGAAAAGCCTTCGCCTCTAACTCTGGCCCCTCATGATTTTGCGAACATAAAGGCTAATGTCAAGGTGGCTTCTACTGAGAATGGGATCATATTTGGCAACATTGGTAAGAGAGAGACATCAGGCAAGGTGTTGTTTCTGCTGATATGCATTTTGTATTCATTTGATTCCCTTTCTTTAGTCTACGATGTGTCTGGTGCTGCCAGCGACAGAAACTGTGTTGTACTCAGCGACATTCATATTGACATCATGGATTACATCCAGCCAGCCTCCTGCACAGACGCAGAGTTCAGACAGATGTGGGCAGAGTTTGAGTGGGAAAACAAGGTTAGCTTTACCTCTGCAGTATCTCTTAATTTAAACCAATTTCCCTTTTAATAAAAAAAAAAAAAAATGTTTATTTGAGATTACAAACAATCATGTTTAAGAAATGTATAATGTCTTGTTTGTAGGTGACGGTAAACACCAACATCACCGATCTGAATGAATATCTACAGCATATCCTAAAGTCCACTAACATGAAGTGTTTGACTCCTGAAAAGGTCAGTTACTAGATCCACTCAACAGCCGTCAGTCCTCTGCTTCTGTACTTTGAAGATTTTCATTTATTTCATTGGTCAACATTGATTTTTAAACAAAATTTTCTGGGATGTTTGTATGTTTAACAGATTTTCTTCCCTTTTGTTTTATAAAATAAATCAGGCACTGTCTGGCTTCTGTGGCTTCATGGCTGCTAACCTGTATGCTCGCTCCATCTTTGGAGAAGATGCCCTGGCTAACGTCAGCATCGAGAAGCCCATCCATCTGGGGCCCGATGCACCAGTCACCGGACACATACGCATTAGGGCCAAAAGTCAGGTGGGTCACAGCTGGTGTGCCTCTAAAATGATAGCAATCTGTGAAATAAAGGCTCAAATATTGTCTCTGAATGAGAACTTGTAGATTTTTTATATCATGGATTAATAACAAGGTAATAGTGTTTTTGTAACAAATATTTTCTCTCCACAGGGAATGGCCCTGAGTCTTGGGGACAAGATCAACCTCTCTCAAAAGAAGGCTAATATTTGAAATGACTGCTTTTTTCTGTTGTCATCCATCTTACCACCTCTGCCTCTATCTCCCTGATTAAGAAGCCAGTCATGTTATAGCAGTTTCTGCTTCTGTCCTTTCAGATGTTTCATATCTCTCTAAAAGCTCCATTTCTTTTACTGTCCTTGTTAATTTTCAATAAACACTTATATTAAAGTTACTATTGTGTCTTATTCAGTGAGTGTTTGTAACAAATTCCAGGGAACAGACGGTTGCCTAAAGGTGATTGTGCCCTTTAAGTATAAGGACTGTGTGTCTAAGCTTCGTATCTCCAGGTACTAATTAGAATTCCTCAAATTCCTCTCATGATATCTCATACAGTGTAAAACCCCTTTGTATTTGTCCTGTCAATACTCCCAAAGGGGCTTAAACACATTCCCAAGGCAGAAAACGTAGTTCTTTCTATGCTGTGTTAATACATTGTAATTATTTAGAGTATAGTTGGTCATTTGTAAGTTTTACCATCACTGGAAATGGAGGTCCTTTTTGGACAGATGTCAATGTTCCACTTACCCTCCTGTTTATAATTCATGAGAAAAAGGTAGATTTCTGAGAATCAGTCCACAGGGTCACAGCCCTGCCCATACAGTTATGGTATCTGCAGAATCTGTCCCTCCAGGGGGTTAGATAAAGGCAGCAAGGTTGCTTTGAGGTCAGAACTTCGGCTGTGAAAATAAACAGCGGGCCGTCTGGCAGCACTCCAGCTACTGTGTTCAAAGTAGTTTTGCTTTTTTATCTATTTCTTTTATTTAACGTGTCGGGGTGAGCGTTTCTACCAGAAGGGCAGATCATGTTCTGCTTTTGTCTATTTTGATCTGGATGATTAAAAAAAAAAAAAAACTGAAGCAGCATTTTATATTTTCTAAACCAATCGTTTTTAAGGTATTGATATCATCATTTGACATGATCTTACAACACTAACATATTAATTAGGTAAAAGGGTCCTTTGAATTTCAGAAAAGCTCTTGACACTGGGTGGCGCCACATTAATCATTGGGTTTTAGAAACAGACAGTTCTGCCTCATGATCAGTCATAACAAGGCACATGATTCTTTAAATGACATCCAAACTGCTCTGAAACAATGATACAAAATTAAGAGTTTCAAACCCATCTTTGTGGTGAAACTAGGTTACTGACAATGAAGTGAAACATGGTTTCGCTTCTTTCGAAAGGCACTAATACCACATGTGCAAACTAAGAATGGACTTAAAAGCAGTAGTTTTTAATTGGTGTTTGAAGGTCTGAAAATATGCATTGTATTTTACGACATGTAGTAACAAGTCATTTATTAAAGCCCAGATATGCTTTAGCCTTAATGTTTCCTGTTTTATCATGCACTCATCTTTTAAATTAGTACTGGGTTCTCTTTATCAGGACTGACGGTAAATCTACACTGTGCTTTTCTCTAACTACTTCTGAGGAAGAAGAAAAAAATTCACACAAGTTTATGCCTGTCTCAATAGACGTGTTAAATATGAGTTATGCAATATAAGACCTTTAGACTCAGAATAATTGCTGAATTCAAATAATACATTCTGGATTAAAGAATTTTTGACACAAATATGAAAGTTAAATTTCATCTTTAGTCTTATATTTCTGTATTTCTTTTGCCACCTTTTGTAAATCTCATCAAATAAGTGCTTGCTGTCAATGTCTCAATGTGATGGTGAAATCAGAAAAAACAGTCCTCACTCTAATGCCTAGACAGGTACGCATACAAGTTAGAGTTTTTAACCATTTGGGGAATTTACTCACACCCAGTTTATTTACTGCATTTATGCCTAACCTTGAAATTAGCCCTAACCCATATCAGTATATCCCTAACCTTATCCTAAATGTAATTCACACCACACCTCTAAAATGTGGGTCAACCACATTAGATTCAACCTTTGCTCCTCAGAAGTTAATTAAATATACTAAAAACAGTCCTAAACATAAATAATTACACAAACAAAACGGATGTTTAAAATCAGGCTTTCTAAACAAATTGGCAATTTTCTCTTTATTTACACTTTTAACAGATGATTGCATTATAAGCATAGTTGGGTATTGTTTAGGGGCCTATTTCTTCAGTTACTGATGCATGGCAATTGTAGATGATACTAGAAGGAGCATTTAAATACAAACAATTTCAAAGAGAAAAGGCTTTTACCACTACAGAAAATACATTGAATTCTCCATAGGAGCTACTTAATGTTTAGCAAACAATCAAAAATTCTGGAATCCCAATAAAGTGGTTGTCTTCTTAATTAGACTACTTTAATACCAGGGTATCAAATATGGTGCTTAATTTTCACCCAAAGGTGTATTACTGTGGCTCAAAAATAGTTTTAACTTTAATTTTATATTGGCTTATATTTGAATTATGAGTGCAGATCATGTGAGTAAGGAAAACGTCATTGAGGACAGGAGCGCTTTATTTATTAGAACAAGGCTGCAGCGCGTGTGTGTGAAGTGCGCCTGAAGCTCTCTAGCGCCTCTAGCGGTAGACATAAGTAGGGCTGTTAAATTACTCCCAGTGTCGGACCTTCATCTCGAACAGCGCAGTGTTGTTGAGGCTGGGAAACGGTCAGGTTTATGGACAGGCGACCGTAGCTCCTCCATCCCTTTTTCGAGCACCACCGACTCCCGAGCGCTGATCGGACTACGCTGACGAGCTAATCCAGCGCACAGCCAGGCCTGCGCCCCGGTGCCTCCACTGCAGGGCCTCGGTCTTCTTCTGGGGGAAAGTGGGTGTTTGCTGCTCACTGGTGTTTCGGCAGCAGCTGCGGCGGCGCGAAGTGTCCTCGATGGCTGGCTGGAAGGACGGCTCGGTGCAGGAGAAGTACCGACTGGTGGTGGTTGGAGGCGGAGGCGTCGGGAAATCAGCTTTGACTATACAGTTTATTCAGGTCAGTGGTGTTAAAAGCTTCTCTTCTAAAATAAAAAAAAACAGCTTTTATTCCCCCAGTTTACCCGAAACACGATTAAATAACGGAGATTGAGGGGGAGGCCAGACAGGGCAAAGCGGTGCAGCGATACCAGATCTGTTTCTTTAACTACTTTTTAAGGCCTGTAGCGGGGCAACGCGAATATTTCAGGACCTTTACTTATGATCTTTACTGGGGAGACGGGTGTCACTTTAACACGATTTCCGAGAGCACTACTTCCACTTTTCAGCGTACAGCGACGGCATCAAGAAAGAAAAAAACAAAACTGCAGGACTCAGATGTCACTATTTTTAAATGTTTTTTTTTTTTTTACATTTTAAACAAAAATGTTTTTTAAAAATTCGTTTATCTTAGAATTTTTGGAAGGAACATGATACAAAAAAGTTTTCCAATTATTATTATTTTTTTTTTTTTTGAAGTAGAATACATCCTCATTAAACTTGGCTGTGTATTTTAAACTATTTGTTTTGGATCCAGGAAAGTAAAGTCAGTTCTACTGTCTATGTGTTGGCATGCATGGCTGCGGTCTGCTGCTACCAAAGGCCAGGTCTGATCTACTTCTGCAGGGTGGGACACATTCACTCAAAGTTTTGGGCGCATTCAGGCTGAGAAACGGTCGATCTGAATGAACCAGGTCGTTTCCAGGCTGATAATCTGGGTGTGGATATGCTTCACTGTATATTTGCTTTTATTAATGCCATCCCTGGATATATTGGTGTACGGAAGAGGATTAGGGCCAGTGAAAAAATAAAAAAAGTTAACTGATTTTTAAATTTTATTTAAGTTTAATATGGGGAAAAAGTCAGAATTCTGACTTTGATCTCCAAATTCTGACATTAATCTCTGAATTCTGACTTTAATCTCTGATTTCTAACTTTAATCTCTGATTTCTGACTTTTTTTTCCTCCGAATTCTGACTTTTTTTCTCCGAATTCTGACTTTGATCTCTGAATTCTGACTTTGATCTCTGAATTCTGACTTTGATCTGTGAATTCTGACTTTAATCTGTGAATTCTGACTTAAATCTTTAAATTCTGACTTAAATCTTTAAATTCTGACTTAAATCTTTAAATTCTGACTTTAATCTCTTAATTCTGACTTTAATCTCTGATTTCTGACTTTTTTTTCTCTGAATTCTGACTTTGATCTCTGAATTCTGCCTTTGATCTCTGAATTCTGACTTTGATCTCTGAATTCTGACTTTGATCTCTGAATTCTGACTTTAATCTCTGAATTCTGACTTTAATCTCTGAA
>NW_015150581.1:819972-821868 GCF_000732505.1 Cyprinodon variegatus
AAGCCGTAGCCATGTCTGTTTTAGGGATTAGCTATCTTGTTTTAGCACCTTCTGTTTTTACATGAATGAAATAGCATCACAGAGGACCCCTCGCGCATGTTAAAAGTTGCCTAATTTCGTCATTTTTCACCAAAGTGTTACTGGCCCTCCTAAACATACTAAACGGAAATAAAACTTAAAAATCAGTTAACTCTTTATTTTATTTTTTTCAGTAGCCCTATTCCTCTACCGTATTGGTGCCCCGTATTTCTTCTCTGCTGGATTTGTATGTATTGATATTGTTTGGAACCATGGCTAATCGAGGTATAATTGATATTTGATATTTTCAAATGTCTAGTACTATAAAAATATCCATAGCTGTATATTGGTTATTTTATTTTTTTCACTAGGTACACAGTATTATATTGTTAAAACACTTTAAGTACAGTATTCTATTGTTCATCTTTTAACTTTTCACTATCATGTTATTCTTATACATTTTTCTAAGGTCCACATTTGTGTCACCATTTTTTCTATAATCTTTTTTTTCTGCTGTAAACATCAGAATTTCCCCATTGTGGGACAAAAAAAGGGATTTTCTATTCTATTCTATTGTTGACTGAGGAAAAAGAGGCAATACAAATTGCACATTTAATGATGACAATTTGTAAGGTCCATACCTTCAAGCTGCTAATTTTTTCCCAGCTCATTAAGGCAAAAAAAAAATTATCTAACCCTTCAAAGTAAGTCTAGGCCAATTACAGATTTCAGTGTTTGAAATGTTTGTCTTCACATCTGCCTAAAGGATCAATCACACCTGTCCTACATTTATTTATTTATTTTACAAGATGCTATAACGTGTAAAGGTGTATAAAGTGAAAGGTTTCAATGGCTTGATAGAGCAGTGTCTGTATTGCTGTGTACTTCAAGACAGCTGGCTTAATGAAGGTTTTTATACTTTTTTTTTTTTTTTTAAGAAAATGAATTTCATAGTACTTAAGAACCTAATGATAATGGAAAAATCCTGATGTGGAAACTAATGCAGTTCCGGCCATCACTCTCCTATTAAGGAAAGCGTTTTGAAACTATAACCTGCAAAGCTATGCATTGCGTACCAGCTGTCCAGCCAAATCCAGGATCTTGCAAACCAGGAGCATGACTGATTTCTAGCGATTGGCCAAAAAAAATCATCCAGAGTTCAAAATCCATCAATGTTTCTCTACATGCAGTTCTATTGATGATCATGCTTTTCAAACATTGTGTATTATTTTGAACTGAACTGAACTATTACCTCTTTTAGAATATTTTAGCACAGTAAGTGTTGAAGTCTCTTTTGATCTCTTAAATAACTAATGATATTACTGAAACTTCATATCAGTATGCTATATTTGTTTTACAGCTGTAGAAATAAACAAAGTATTTTTGTTTTAAGCAAAGGAGATTATATTGTGCTAGACATTTTAGCTTAAAATTTCAGCATAAATGCCATTATACTGTGCATCTAAGGCAGATGCCTCCTTGTAGTAGCCCTCATGAAAGCTCATTGGTCTTGAACAGAGGAGGCATGTCAACTGTTTACCTCCCGCTAGCCCTTGGTTAAATTCCAGCACACTCCAGACGTAGCCTGACCCACTTTGACCCTCCTGGTCTCCCCCATAGACATTTAGGAGCGAACTTCTTTATGACAGGCCCACACACACATGTGCCCACCCTCACAGACACACCCACTGCATGAAAGAGATGACAAGCGTTGCCTTTGCCTTGCATGTCTCCTCAAACTCTGCACCAAAAAAACGCTACTTTGTGAATAAGTGTGTAACGGATGCTGTCCTGCCTTTAGGAGGCTAGAAAGCAGGCAGTTGCTTGTCTCCATGCTGTCAGACAATAGTGTGCTGGCACACGTTTCAGAGCGGGGGG
>NW_015150581.1:821898-824689 GCF_000732505.1 Cyprinodon variegatus
CATGAGTGAGTTGGAGGTTTGGGGGTAGGGTGGGGTGTCTAATGAGGGTTCAAAAAGCTCATTAACTGCATACCAAGTCAAGAGTATTAGCTAAAGCACTGATTTATTTCTCAGTTTGGTTTGTTTTTTCCTATAATGCCCTAAACTAGAGGAGAATTTTAAGCTGCGCACAAACTATTTCCTTTGATTGAGTATGCAAATTTGGGAATCCCCGAATGTGTAAAATTGCATCATACTGTTGCTTAAAATCCCAGAAATATCTCTGCTTGTACACTTAATATCTGATTTCACAACAAGAAATCCTGTGGGCTATTCTTAGTCAACTCCAATTTAACATTCAAAGCTTGGGAATCCGTTAGTGGCATTGACGGTTAAAAGCATCAAGTTAACAGGTAATCTTCAATAGTTTACCCAAAGAGATTAACATGATCTATTCACTTTTTTTTTTCTGATGATCCAAAAAAAGTTTTAAAATCTTAGATAAGTAGAAAAGTAATGCAAACAAATTTATTTAAGCTGAGAGTGTAGACTTGTAACTTTATGTTAGCCGCTATTGTATGTTTCTAACATAAGAAAATATTCACATAACCATGCGAGGAAGCGGGCAAGCATACGCCACTGATGTTTCTAGAAGCTGCCTGTTATAGGCGAAGCCCTAACACATGGCTGTCAAGTCGAGGCTTTCACCAAAACTATGCAGTGCAGGGTTGTTGCGAAGTTACGGGGTGTGGGGTGTCTGAGTCACCCTGGGTGGGTTGATGGTCATGGATCATGTGGAATTTGGGCCTTTGGCTAAGGAAGTCCCTGCTCACAGGACCTCCTAAGTTTGCACGGAAAACCATGACCTGCTTCCTGAATCTCTCTCACACACACACCCACACACACAAGGGGGTGTATGTAGGTGGGGGTATGTCGTAGTGGCATTCTTGACAGACTAGACACACCATACACCAAAACATGCCCTTTGATATCTATATAACAAAAATGTCATGAAATGAATCATGAAATCATGCTTATTTTTGCATGGCTATTTATAATCTGTAGAAGTAGGGGGGTATTTAATGTTCACCTAGTTAAAACAGTGTTTGGATCTAGAGCCCTTCTTGTTATTATACATTTGCTGTACTTTAGTACACAACATAGTATACATTTGCAAACAAACAAATCCAGAATGGTTGTGTAAACATTGTCCAGAAACAACTTGAATACCTTCAAGTCAAAGAACTAGTAATTAACCAATCAGTTGGTCATGTTTGCTTTAGGCCGCCTCCCTCTTGAAAACATGACAACAGGACTCACAACAGCTAAAGTCAACATGGATACTGAAAAGTAATCATATGCACCCTCTAGCATGAAGTGTTCTGCATGTTTGATGTTTTCATAATATCTATGTATCTTAAAAAAAAAAAAAGAGAGAATAATTTAGCTCTACAGTTACAATGCCATTTCAAACTTTGGCTAAACAGTTTGGCCAGGGGTTTAATTCGAGTTCTTTACAGAATCTTATTGAATGTCAGTGTCGCTTGTCACAACCTGCAAAAACCAATCATTTTTAATTTGTTATTTATGAAGTTGATATTGAGATCAGGAGCTGTAAAAGTAACCATGCTTCCATCAACAGGTTTTCATGTCTCACATTGGAAAGAATAGCTAATAGAAAATAAAAAGGGAGATGGAGACTATTACTAAAATACTGTATACTGTAACTCTGTTACTTATTTGGTGTCAGCAACCTCCCACAAAAGAACCTCGCAACAATATGCAACATTGCCAAAACAAGTAAACCTATGTCTTTTTTATTAAATGCTTGGTCTGTGCTAGTGTGTCACCTCTGCTTCCTGTTTATAACACCCACACCCAATGTAAACTTTTGGCTGTTATGCATTGGTTACATCCACTTTGGCTAATCTATAATCAAAATGATCAATACTTACTTCCCTATTATGTAATAATGGTTAAAATTCCAGTTCTGTCTTTTAGGAATTGATTGAAATAACAGTTTAACAGAACTGTTAAACGTTTTTAAAAGGGGTGACGTCTATTGTTAGAATTGTAAAATGTTGCTGACTTATAGAGGGACTCTTTTATTTAGTGAATAAATTAAAGGGGAAAACACACCGCTAAATCTACTTTTTTTGCTGATAGACTGTATGCATAGATTTCTAATGGTTGGATGGTACTTGATGCTTCCACGTTCCATATGGGATTGAGAGGTGTGGAATGTTGCTGAGCAGCTTTTCTCATTTTATCCAATGTTTTTTTGTAGATTTTAGGGGGCAGTGAAGGACACTAGAGCATTTTATAACACAGAGCTACATGCAGAAGTAGCAGGCTTTTAGCTAGAAATAGATCATTGGTGTATCACATCTTTAGGTGGCGTAGGGGGGTCCGGGGGTATCCTCCCCCAAAAAATTTTAAAATTTAGACTCTCTAAAACCATTTCCTGCATTTTGAGGTAAAATGCAGCTAACTTTTTTGTATTTGTTACAACACTGCTTTTGTCTTGATTATGGGAAGTACGTGCTTGACAAGAGGTGGAAATTTCATGCGGAAGACAAGATCATTTTTATGTTCCTATATTATGTTTCATAGGTTAATTCCAACAATCAGAAAGTGTAAAGCTATGTTATCACTGCACGTACTTTAAGCATCAAAAAAGCTTCTGCTGCTTCATTTTTTTAGGTATATGGCACAAACTGCATCACTAGAATATTAAAAGTTAACATATTATAAGTTAATTTAGGCTAGGGCTGGGCGATAATTCAATAACGATATATATCGATCGATAGAC
>NW_015150581.1:825554-830950 GCF_000732505.1 Cyprinodon variegatus
TTTTCAATAATTATCGATATCGATCAATATGCATTTTTTTTTTATCGATAAGCTTTTTTTCTATATCGCCCAGCCCTAATTTAGGCATTAGTAATCATTTTCAGGGGAGTGTCATCAGGAGCGCTTTGTCCGTCTCCCTGCCAGTTCGCAGATCAGCTTCTCTGATTGGTTGATATGGCGTGTCGAGCGGCAAAATTCAAATTTTTCCAACTCCTTCATCTGCTACTTGTAAAATTTTGAACATTTAAGTAATAAGAAGTTGATTGGTGTTTATGCTTACGAACCCTGGATATCTCTGCTGAATACCTCCGTTGAGAGTTGGGGCAAGTTTAGGCTAGTCATGAGCCAATTAGACATTTTGACGGTACGATAACTTCAAGCAAAACTGTTGTTGTATTGTAATGGGTGATGGTCCACGAGATGCACTATTATCATATAAAAAATAGTATATAATATATTACATTAGCTGTAATGCTTCTTCTTGCTGCCACTGCCCAAGCAGACATAAGTAACCTTTCTCCTAGCCATCTTCTATTGGTTGCCAAGATATTCTCATATAGCTGACTTTGATAAGTTTCAGAGGGCTGTGCACCCAGCCTTGCACGTACTCTGAAAGGGCTAAAGCATGGAGAGATGTTTGGGGTGCTTGACTCTCCGTCATGATTTAACCTGTCGAGCGAACAGCTACACAGGGGTCAGAATGCTGCACATGCTCACAACCTGAGCACTCTCTCTTTGATGATTTCTCTGACATATATCCAAAAAAACCCCAACAGAAACAAACAACGCTTGAATTGAATGACAGATAACTTTAGCGGTTTAGAAATCATAAATTGTTCATACTTGGGTAAACCTTAAAACTGGTAATTGGTAACCATGTCTAGTCTTGGCTGATTCTGAATTGGGCAAATTTTGGCCACTGTTCCTAGCTATTCTTCCTTCATCTTTCAAGGTATCAACAGTTAGAGCACTGTTGTGGATAGAAAGGGAACTTCAGAGTGTTTTGCTGAGACAGGACAGCTCTAAGGGCATCATTACTTGACAGAAACACAGAGGGGATGCTTGTCAAATTGAGACTACATCCTTCCAGAAAAGAACTACAAAAGAAATGTCTTTACGTCACGTCACACAAAGGACTGGGAATCCGTATAGCTTCTAAGCTCCAGGTAGGAATGTTAAAGGTCCATTTAACAGTTTACTGTAATGTACATTTGACCTTAACACTCAGAATTTGTCTGCATTCACACTAGTAGCCTCTGGAATTTCTACAGCCAGTGGATCAAACTGGTATGGGTCAAGCCAGGAATGCACTGTGTAATATTTTAAATCCTTGCACACAGCTACAGCTCGAACTGTAGGGTTTAAAAATTCACAGCTCACGATGTAAGTTCTAACCGTACAACGGCAGACTGAATTTCAAACATGTTTGATTTTCTCCCAACGTTGCGATTCTTGATCGGGAGGTGGTCGTGAGAGGCTGATCGCCCCTCGTTATCCCCTGTACACTACATGATGCATGATGCACGATCAGGCTGAAAGTCGGCCTGATCGCAAAATTCTCGCACAACTGGAGTATCGGCCTAAAAAAGCCTGCTTGCCTCATCCAGAGGACACCACACCTGTTAGTTCACCTGTCAATCACAGCTGAAACCCCACCCAGCTCTCATCCCCACCATATATTCCTTGGTCCGCTAGCACTGCCTTTATAAGGGGCATTTTTCAGGTATTAGATATAGGCTGAATAATGCTTATAGAATAATGCTCTATGAATGTACTGCATAAGCATTTTCTGCTGGATCAGAAAATTCGACAAGTAGCTGTACTGCTAGAAAAGAAGCTTTTTTCAGGCATACTGTCTGCTCCCATGGTTTAAAACGGATTAAATAACAAGCAATGTCTGTCGAAATATGTCATTATCTGATACAAGATTAACTTGATGATGAACCAGTATCTGATGTAAACTTTAAGCATCACTGTTTCTAAGGTATTGGTCCTATTTTAGACTCTTTAGTGTCCAGGGGTGTGTAATGGTGTGCTGATTAAGGTTTTGGAGAACAGTTTTAGATGGCCAAAAATGACCTTGAGAAAACATTTCCTTGAGTCAGAGGGTAAAGATAATACTTCTAGCAATAACAGAGCGGCAGGTCCCTTTAACTACCAACCTTCCTAATGCCAGGCGGTTGACTCAAGTTTAAATAGCATCAGATTGACATAGCATTGAGTCATAGAAAAAAGTTGCCGATTACAGTGGTATGTATGCGTCTCTTAGAGGGAGGAAGGATCCCAAGTGAGGAAAACATGAGTCACGCTGGCCATGTGAAGACTCCATGTGGGGTTGTATGCATAACTTTATATATATATATATATATATATATATATATATATATATATATATATATATATATACCAGCAGACATGGCAAATCAAAGAAGTGGTTCAGTTCATTCAGAGTACTCAAAGAAGCTGCTAACATGAGACTGCTGTATTATGAGACATCAGTGTGATCCCACTGCTGAATAACAGCAGGATGTTTGTGTGCTCACAGCCTCACTGCTATTAGTGCAGTGTCAGCCTTCGGCTGTACGGATTAGAGCGAAACATCCTGCCCGATCAAGTCCAGACAGATCTGGGGATTTTTTTTTTTTAATGTTGGCTGGAGTCAGAGCTAAAGCATAAAGTGAATTTCCCACTTCTTATACAGAGCCATTCCATGTGTTCCTCTACTGCTTGGTGAACAATTTATATAAAAATGAAATGAGACCTGTGGGTTATGGGCAAAGCTCTTCTAAAGACATGTTGAGGCATCCATTAATATTGGTGCCTTGACAAAAATGCAGAAGGTGGTTTCACAAAGCGTTAGGACAATTCTTTTGTATATTCACTTTAAATTGTACTGCTAATGAAAGATCATCTCCGGCTGTGTCTTCCTTTTCTTCTAAACACCAGACTGAAGCCAGTGATGTCTAAACCTTAGTGTGGGTGGGTGTGTTTGTCTGAGAGTAGGTGATGAGAGGCCACTGTTTGTCTAGCTCTGTAGGAGACTCATCTGTTGATTTCTCACACAGCAGAGCCACGGTTTGAGCAAATAAACCCTTCAGCTGTGTTCATAGCAAGCTTTAGAACCTCAGAGTGAAACATACGTGTAAATTTGTTATGTGTAGCTTGTTTTTTATAGGGTTATAACAAAATGTACCTTTCTCAATGAATAGGCTAGGTGTGAAATGATAGGTTTTCAGATTTTTTTGTCCAAATGTAATATGAAGGTCAACTTCAATAAATTATATAATTTGAGCTCTTTTGAGTAGATCAGTAAAAGAATGGAATGCACGTCATATACGCTCAGAATAAATACTTATATTTTACAAGCAATTATTTCTGTCATTGTAGGTTATGAAACTCAAAAATGTCAATACAGAGTTGTTCAGACCTAATCAAGGGGAAGACTGTTAATGACCTTACATCTGTCCAGCATATGGAAGGAGAAGGAGGATAAGCCACAAAGGATGATTTACTAAAGACGATGGCCGTTCACAGGGTTAATTGAAGCATATGATTGGAAAATTGACTGGTTTTGTAAGGAAAACTTTTTAGTATTTCTTCTGTTAAGCTCCTCCTGAGCTAAGCCAAGTGGGACTTCACTGTTGTCTCTTTTCAGATTGAAGATAATTTAATTGAGGAATCAAGGTCCAGAATCTGGGATCTAGATTATAATGGTTCTATTTTTGCTCTTTAGGCATTTATTTTTATCAATAAGCAGAAAGTTTAGTCAGATAGCGATGACAATATAAGGAACACTTGTAGCCTCTCTACAGACACGGCATGCACAAAGCTGGCTGTCCAGTGGCTTATGCATCCCTGGCTTACAAACACACTGCTGACAAGGCTCAAAAAGCTCTTCTGCAAGGTACAAGTTGTACAGAATGCAAAATACAAAAAAAAAAAAAAAAAGGTTAGCTTAAGCAAATGAGTCAGATGAAACCACATCCATCTTTAAAACTATTTGAATAAAAAACTAAATTCATGACAAAGATGGCAGCAATCTATTTTAAAATGTATGATAAATGGGAAGATTACTCCCAAACACTGCTTTGGCTCCATGGTTATAGTAAGAAGAGGCTCCCATTAGTTCTCTATTAATTCTTAGCTTAATTTCATACCTTTATAAATACATATGGTATTATAATCCATTTTTTCCTTTGTAGTTAATTATATAATTTAATGCTCCATACTAGTATAAGTTTTTTTGGTATGGTTTCTTCAAAGACTTTGGTATTGGCTACACCCTGTTTGCATTAAGTTTTATTCTACGGTAATCCCTGTTTAGGCCTGTTTACTCTTATGGCCCCTGATCAAACCAGAGTAATCTCCTGCTAGTAAATATTAACTATTGGAGACACACGGTCACATTCCTTTAAGTGCAAGTTAAACAAACCGGCCTGTAGATGGTTCAGATATTAAGAAGTTGAGTATTATGTTTTTAAAACTATTCAGGGACGAAATATTGAGAGAAAATGATGAGTTGTCATAAAAAGAACCCTTTTTGTTTATATGTTTCTTAGATTGTGTTGAAGAAATTCTTTACTTTGGGTAATGACTTTGGTATTAGTGGGTTCAGGTCTTCTACAAATAAGCACAGTCCTGTTAGTTAGGTAGTTCAGTTGATTCTGGCACACGCCCTGCAGCCCACCTTAGATGGACAAGGAGTTTCAGATCCACAAGAGACTCTTGCCCATTTTAGACAGTTCATGATGGCAGGCCATTCTCTCTTCAATAAGATAAAGTTGAAATATCAGTGAGAGCTAATCATCAGGGATGGGTCACTGACCAAAAAGAATATGTGAATCCATTTATTGTCCCACAATGGGGACATTTTTGTTCTCTGCATTCTGACCCATCCCCTTGGGGAGCAGTGGGCTGCCATTGTGTGGCGCCTACGGAGCAATCAGGGTTAAGGGTCCTTCTCAGGAACCCAGAATGGAGACTGAACCGGATGCAGTAGCAGCCATTCAAAATGGCCCGTCCCAGTCAAACGCCAGTCGAATCACAGCCAACTCCCCTGCGATTCCCAGCAAAATCCTCTCCAACTTCCAGCCACTGGCCTTCTCCTGAGCGTGCATATTTTTACTCTGACTCCACCCTTTCACTGAATTACAGGATTTGACCAGGAGACAGCACTTCTCTTTAGATCTTAATGTCCACAAATCATGACGGAAAGAATAATTTAGTACAAAGATTGATTTTTAAAAAGGAATTGTAGGGGTCCAGCTAGGGGTGTAAATAATAATCGTTTTGTATCGATGCATCGATCCAAAAGTCGACGATCCGATGCATCGACACGTCCGCAAGATAATCAATGCATGTTTTCTTTTCCTCCGGTCTATTTTTATCCATTTGCT
>NW_015150581.1:832515-846464 GCF_000732505.1 Cyprinodon variegatus
AATCGTTGGGTCAGGAAATCGATACTGAATCGAATCGCCATGATGGATGTGATTTACACCCCTAGGTCCAGCCAAGGGCCCATCAAGGAAAGTGGGGACATTTTAGATGGCTACTACTATACTTGCAACTTTAAGAGCACAAGCGCACTGCTCCAACCCACAAGGCCAAAACTCTCCATGATTATGATATTCATCCCAGAATTCTTTGATTATGTGACAATATTTTCACAGTACTTTCATAAAAGTAAAGATATCTAACATGATCTAATGGTGTTTTGTTTGATATTGTCACACAGCAAATGTTTTAAAAGTTAAGAATTTCAGAAACGTTTGAAGATAGCATTCCCTTTCTAAGGCTCTTCTCAGCTGTCAAACAGTTTTCTCTGATTTTTATCCATTGTCTTCAAAGTTGGGTGTCTGAATTTCCGCCAGCTTTACATCTTGTATTTATTAAACCACTCACAATGTGTACTACTTATAGTGTTCGATACTTATGTCATTATCAGAAAAGTTGTTTTTTTTCTCTTAATAGGACTGCGAAATTTTATGTTTTTTTCCAGAATAGTTATTGCCAGCATTTAGATGTTAGATTTATAAAAAAAAAAAAATAAATCAGTAATTGCAAATCAAAGGACTTTAATAAGTCATGTTGCTGATTATATCAGCTTGTTTTGGTATTTTTTGGCCCGTATCTGCGACTGGACAATAATTTCATATTTCAACAGGTATCCTTTATACCTTTATTATATAACAGTGACATTTTAAACAAATACAGTCTACGATGACAGCGAGACAACTGCCTGATACATTGGATTTTTTTTCCCTTTTATCTGCATCAGTCATTGTGTGCATGGTTTCGCCGATTCATTAATGCTTTCAGCAGCCATGCCTTGAGATTACATGAAGTGCATTCATTGCCGCTCCTTCCATTTGCTATCCTTTGTTAATGTTTTATTTGATTCATTAATAAATGTTTCTTGATGTTTAAATTGAAATTGGTTTAACATTTGTTATTGTACCCTTTTTAAAATGGAAGGAAGGAAAAGCAATATGAGCTGCATTGATTGGCCCCAAAAATTGGCAGCACATATCGGGGATCGGTTAGACCAGGGATCTGCGACCTGTGGCTCTTTCAAAGTCGCTCTCACTGAGCGATTTGCCCACGACGGTCGAGAGAAACTTGTTTGTTTTTTCTCATGATTCCTGATCGGGAGGTGGTCGTGAGAGGCTGATCGCCCCTCGTTAGCCTCTGGAATTTCTACAGCCAGTGGCTCAAACTGGTATAGCTCAAGCCAGGAATACACTGTGAAATATTTTCAAATGTTGCACACAGCTACAGCTCAAACTGTAGGGTTTAAAATTTCACAGCTCACGATGTATGTTCTCACCGTACGACGGCCGACTGAATTTCAAATACGTTTGATTTTCTCCCGACCTCACGATTCCCGATCGGGAGGTGGTCGTGAGAGGCTGATTGAACCTCGTTACCCCCAGTACACTACACGACTCATGACGCATGATCAGGCTGAAAGTTGGCCCGTTCGAAAGATTCTCGCACGACTGGAAAATCGCCCCGGAAATCGCACAGTGTACGCCCGGCTTTAAAAAACACACAAACAAACAAAACAACAATTATCTGTCGGTTCCTAATTATAGCATTTTTCACAGACATATACCTACATTATAAAAAGTGAACTAAAAGTAATAAAGGTTTCTTGAAATCTGTGTATTATGCACTGATATGAGTAGATGAATGAAATGGTCTGCCAGTGAAATTAGTGTGTTACACTTTAAGTAAAAAAGCATCTCTGTTATTTAATCTCAAGTGCAGAATATATATAATTATTTAAGATGATAAAATAACTATTGGATTGCCGATTATTTTAATTACCCGCTCAAACGAGGGGTAAACATTTTGATGAATTAGTATGCATGTAAAGATACATTTTTGCAGCTCAGTATTGCTTTATATTTACCTAAAGCACCTGCTGATAACGTGTTAATTTGTGGCTAAATAAAGGCTGAGGTAAGTCAGAATTCCCATTTTTGCTGCTGGTTAGTTTACCCTTCCATGCCCGTCCGACCATCCTGCCTGTTGAGCTTTGATTCGAGCAGATTTTATACTAGTGTCACATTGCATGTCATCTGCTGAGCTTGTAGCTAAAAATGAAACTAGACGGGTTGGGTCGTTTTTTTTAAATCGAATATTTCTAAAATGTTGAACTGAAGATGTTTCATAGACTGGGCTAAATAGTTTTTTGGAGTTTGTAGAGTTATCTGTTATGGGAATTCTTGAGAGTGTTTTAGATTCTCAAAACTGCTATTAGAATTATATAACAACCAAAATGTAGAAATATAAGGTGATTTAGGTTATGGGCATATTGACAAAGCTTACCCTTACATGATTACTGACATTGGCCAGCCTAAAAACGGACATTGTGAGCTTCCTCATTCAGCATGCTTCTTCTGTATGCTTACTGTCTAAAATTAGTTCTTTGTTTTTGTTTTTCAAAAGAACTCGCACTAAGTTGACTATGGTATAAAGACCATTAGCATATCAGATCACATTTAAGTAATGCTGTTATATACCTTCTGCAAAGCAAAAAGAAAGCCAGAAGTACTTAATGATTTGTAGCTTTCAAAGGGAACGCGAGTGACTCAAATTAAGCTGAAAACTGTTAAACCAACCTGCAAGACACTTCTGTTAAAAAGAAAAAAAATCAAACTTACTATGATTTGATTTTAGAACATGTCATGGCTATTTTTTTTTCCTTTTGGTGAAAAATTGCTATATTATCAGGTTGAAATGTGCACTTCCAAAAACAAGATTCTCTGCATGCACCTGAGGTGATACCACTTATGGTACAAAACAAGTGATCAGAGTTGTCTTCAGCATATGTAATTGACTTTTACTTCATTATTTTTCACTCCTACTGCAAAGCTGTCTTAAAAAATTGTGCTTCATATGAGAGCAGCACATGCAGTTAAAAGAAAATTTTAATGCAGGAAACGGGATCAGTTTGGAAGAGAACTCTAAAACTGAAAGAAACTTTGTATTTAAAAGATCCTATGCACTATGGGTGCTGCATTCATTGTCTTTGTCATGGAGTGCAACAGCTTTGTCTCCCATGGCAATATCAATCACAGCTTAGTGCTAATAAGTCAATCCCCTCTATCCCATATTTTCCGGTAGGGCCATGGAGTTTATGCTGAGATCTGGCAGGAAAATGCCAGGAATAGCGTTGAGTTCCTGATATTTTGAATTGAAAAAGCTTCCTGGATGGGAAGCAAAATGTCTTCAAACTCGGATACCAAGTCCAGGGGATTGCTTTAAATGTTTTTGAATATTTTTATCTATTCATTATTTTTTTGTGGATAAAATGGTAGCTCTAAACATAAAAAAACATTATTTTTTTGTTGATTTTTTTAAAAATTTCTTAGCTAGTTCTTGAAATTGTTTGTCTACAGCACTGATAATAATTTACAAATATTTTCTGATGTAATTTCCGGGATTCCCGGTAAAAGGCCCGCTATATTATTTATTTATAAAGGTTGAATATTTAAGTTCATGGGCCGATTGTAATAACATCAACCCAGAAACACACACAATATCGTCGTGTTTTTTTGGGGTTTTTTTTCGTTCTACCTTATAAAAGTTTTGTAAAAAAAAAATGTGCACCGATCTGTGTCTATGCAACAATTAGTGTTGCATATAGACTTAAAAGCACTCTTACATGGAGTTCGTCTTTAATGTTTCTCTTTAATGTTCAATTAAGTATTTTTTTCCTTTTTTAAGTATGACACCTTTCCCCACTGTTTCTATATTAGGGTCTAACTTTTTCAGGGCACTAACCAAATTATCTGATTGTTTTATTTCTTTATTTTTATTATTATTTTAGCTGCATTCAGATTTTACTCTGATGTTATGAGGGGAACCACTTTGAGGAAGAACCAGTCATAGTTTTCAAAGTTGGTCTCCGCTTCACTCATCAGTTTTTTTTTTTACAAATAACAGGAAGGACAGTGACTGTACACAGCATTTTTATGCCTAAAACCACCAGCTCAAATGCTTAGTGAATCATATTAATAAAAAAAAACATGCTAAAATCTCTCCAAAGATGGTTAAAAGAATGTTGATTGAATTAGGATGTACTTTAATCAATACTTTTAAGACAAATGTTTTAAGTCAGATGTGTGTCTCTGGTTTCCACCTTGTTTTTTTATTATTATTTTGTAATAAATGCATATAGATAAATTATGATCAGATTATAATAGTTTGTATTTATTAGTAAGGGCGACTTGTGGTCTGTGGGACTAAACGGATTTACCACAATACTTCCTGATTTAGCCTTAGTCTTGCGCTACAGATTTGGGCAATGTGATAATACATTACACAGGGAATTTCTCATTTTCACAGGGAAGATTGTAAACAGTCTGTCGATTCTGATGGAATACCAAATGTATTCATTTAAATTACCTTTTTTTTGCCTTTTACAGCAATAAAAAGACAAATTGCTGGCAAGATTGACTAGTTCATGCAAAAAGGCAAAAAAAAAAAGGCATTACAGCTTTTGCAAAACACTGCTCCAAATGCAACTATTTCTGAAAATGAAAATTGTATTTCCAAATGATGGCTAATATGCTTGACTTGTCTGCAAAGGGCTGCACGGCCAAATTACTACAATTCAGCACCCACGCCCCTCCATGTGGGCTTGAATTACTAAATAGATTTACTAATAAAATGTTGAAAACAGTTGTTTTCTACTTCTTTATGTTGACTTTGGTTGCAAGACAAAAAAAAAACTGGAAAGGCTGGCAAGAATCAGTCAAAAATCTTGAAAGTCTATCATGAACTAATGAAACTAGAGATGTAGAAATCCGATACTAATATCAGAATTGGTCGCGGTAACAACACGGTTGACAACAACACATTTGATAGGAATCTGTAAATTGCCCTCTTCCATTCGGGGATATATATTCAGTCTATTTCTACAGAAAATTTTCTGCTAAGTTATGTTAAAAACCTTTAGAACAGCAGAAAAGTTTGACCTTTATGGCAATCTGCCTTTGATGTCATAAATGCAGCCATTTTCAGCATTTATAGTTGCCTTGTTTTCTGCATACATTTTTTAACACGATTTATTGTTTTGAATTCCTTTTTTCGACCTTGTACTAATCTAAGTTGCTCTTTGGGATATACATGATGTGATCTGCAGATATCCAAGTTCAAGTATCATAATTGGATTGAAAGTAAAAAAAAAATGTGGATCAATTCATCCCGAGTTAAACGCAAAATTGAACTTTAGTCAGTGTTGCAAGTGTATAAGATTTGTATGACATGAAACACAAAAAAGAATCCACAGTGAAACATGTTGGTGGCAGTATTATGCTCTGGACTCTTGTCACAAAATCCGAATGATTTGGATATACTGTATTTAAACGCTATAAAGGCACGTGATATTTACAGAGACATGCCATAGAAGGCTGAAATCTAAAACTGAGTCGGAGGCTATTTTCATAAAGTGTTAATTTTTTAATGTGGCCAGGTTATACATTCAATTCTTTGTAACAGATTTGTTTTTTTGTTTGTTTGTGTACATAACTTTTATCACAGAGGTTCTCAATCCTCTTCCCCAAGTACCACTGCCCTCCATGTTTTAGATGTTTCTCAGTTGGATCACACCTGACTCAAATGATTGCATAGATTTATCGGCAGCCATCGAAACCTGCAGTTAGCTGATTCATATAAGTCAGGTATGTAGCAGCAAGGAGCCACTGAAAACATATGCTCTTTGAATTCTGTGGCTGCGTCCTCCAACGGCCAGAATCGTGGGCTGATTGCGTTGTAGCGCCGTGCCGATGCATGTCAGACTGGAAGACCCCTCGTTATGTGGCCGACAAATTCAACCTTCTTTTTGCCCGTTCAGAAGAACGGGTCCGGTGTATCCTACATAGCCTCGGATATACCATGATTCATTGCAAGTCCAAGCAAGCCACCTGCTCCGTTCTCAGAGGGAAAAGATAAATGCAGCCAAAAACAGTGGTGAATGTTGTAAGTGCAGTTTAATATAATACAAGTATGGGAATAGTTCCATCTGAAATTAATAAAAATAGTTGTTTTAAATGGTTATTGGGTCAGATATGGTGCATAATGTTTGGTTTACTGTAAGGTTTTATCTGTCACTGTGTTTACAGGTTTGGCTGAGATTTAAATGCAGAATCTAATATCTGTGCGTTGTGACAACGCTACTGCTGCTGAAGCTCCTTGAAAATGTTATTAGCACCCAGAACAGTAGTGAGAAGTTCAGTATCCATCATTTGCCTGCTTTATGTTTCAACTGTAACTGTTGCTAGGCAACAGAGCGTACAGGCGGTGAAAGATGGAGAAGGCTGGACCTGTTTGAATCCATAGCCAAACCCTTCTGGCTATGGCCCTTCCAGTCCAGGTAGATCGGGTCCTTGGAGGATGCAGCCGCTGAAACTGAACACACCTATAGTGTTTTACCTGTTTGCCTGTGGCAGTGGTACTTAAGGAATAGGATTGAAAACAACTGTATTATCACATTTTCTTTTTACATCAAAAAGGTTTTAAAATGGTTCTTGATGGTTTTCAGAGTTTTTGTTCGTTATAATCAGTAGCACAGAACTTTCTCAAAAATCTGCTGTGCCCTACTCTGCACTGCTCTCTGGCAGGTCGTATTCAGCCCAGACAGTAGACGCCGAGTTCCTCTGTGTTGTTTTTGGCCTTTGTTCTGTATCACTGCATCAGTCTGCGGCAGAATAACTGGTCACAGTATCGGCTCTCACATCTAAGTCATTTAACAACACCAACATCTCTGCCTATGGGAAACCAAAATACTGGTTGCTTGTTTGAGCAAACCATGCTCACCTAAAACTCACATTTAATATTAAGAATAGTGGAAAGCTTTTTGATCCGGCTGGTTTCAAAGCAGCATTCACCCAATTTATAAGTCAATTTATGTTAGAAATGTATTTGTTGTGGATGCTGAGCCCTGCCAGGCAGCTGGTGAACATTTGGCTCAGCCCATGCAGTCTGCATCCAGGAGCCTGCTGGGCACCTGCTGTCCATCGGGGAAGGCGATGAGACGATCCTCCTGTCAACAGGTGACAACAGATCCTTGCTTTACTGAGCAAATGTGAGCATGAAAGTAGGCCCAGCAGCTGTGTCCGAGTTCCTCTTGCCCACTGTTAAAACACCAGATCACATTAAGAGCAGCTATTCAGTGCGCACTGAGCACATGTTTACATATACGCTGCGATATTTGGTTGAGTCAGTGTCACAGCTGCTCTGACTGTTGCAGCAGCGATCCAAAAGCAACTGCACGTGACCCTGTCCACATCACCAGCTGGTGTCCCTTAGACTAAACTGCAAAGTGGAACACGAGTCAGTGATCACCAGCTGACCTAAAGAGTGTTTATATTTTGTCTAACCACAACAGATTCCTTTCAGAGAGACTCCCCTCTGGATGGTAGGAAATGCATGTGGAGCTCTTGGCAGACAAAGAAGGAATTCATTGCATTAATGGGTACAAAAGAAAGTTATAATTGCAAAATTTTGTTCCCAAGTTAAACTTAATTTTTTTTTTACAAATCTTGAGGATCCATTGACTGTAGAGCAATTCTTCTCTAAAGCCAAGCAGCTCATTGTTTCTTACATTATGTTTTCAATGTAGATGGAGTAGAAATGTAATATTATTGGCAAATACGCTGCAAGAACTGCAAAAAATTTCTTGATTTAAGTGTATTTTTTAGGGATGCACGATATTGGGATTTTGGCCGATATCTGATATGCCGATATTTTAAAACTCATGTAGCCGATAACCGATATCGATACCGATGTTAAAGCTGGACAAAAATAAGTAGTCATTGAAAATACCAGTTTTGTTATCCATTTTTGACACTTTGAAAAATAATATACTCAAATATATTTTAATATGCTGATATCAAATTGATTTTTAAAAACACGATATCAATCTATTTTACTTTCAAAATCTCGTGAAATTTCATCGTTCTGTTACAAACTCTTGTGATATTTTGCAAATTCTTGTGAGATTTTGTTAGTAAAATAGATCGATACCGCGTCAATATATCAACATATAAAAATATGGCAAAATTTCGTGAATTTTCGGGGGATTTCGTAGCATAACGATGACATATAGCAATATTTCATTAGTAAAAGAGATTTTAAATGGCAATATATCAGCATATGAAGATATTGTGATATTTTAATGTATCAATATTTTTTCCCTCGTCTTTAGAAGTTTTTAAGTCTATAAAAAAGAAGTTTTTGAGGACGAAGAAGAAGTAGTATTTTTTATTTTATTTTTTTAGACTTTAGAAACTCAGAAGCTGATCAAATATCGGGTTAAATATCGGTGTGGTGGCCGATGTCCGATATTCAGTTTTAAGGCCGATACAGGCCGATACCGATAGGGGGCCGATTAAATCATGCATCCCTAGTATTTTTCCCTTAATTTGAGTAGGTAAATAAGAGGATTTGTCAATTGAATGAGCAGTCTTACTCATAAAATCAGATATCTAGATAATATGCTCTTGAATAAGACAATGAAATAGTTTTTTCTTATTTTAAATGTAAATTGTCTTGTTCCACTGGCGCACCTCAATCTAAGAAAAATTCACTTATTTTAAGAAAAAAAGGACTTATTTAGATTTCATTTTTCTGCAGCAAATTGATGTGATGGGATCATTTGCTGTAGGATTTTTAGGGTTTTGCCACCTCTCACAGCATCAAAGGCTGAATATTATATTCATTTGCAAAGTGAAAAAATATGGAGGATTTGAATCAGCAATATTCCAAACAACTACTGCAAGTGTTTTTGTTACACTCACTCATATTGCAATGACAGTAAGTAATATATAAGATATTAGTAAATCCGTGGGACATAAAATCAAATTAAGTCAGAGATGACAGAAATAGGCGAGGTGTGTTTGCTGTTGTTTAGTGCTTTGTAACATACGAGGCGTGGTGCCTTAACACAGGGGTCTTTAAACGTTTTCCAGGCTAAGGACCCCCAAACTGATGGCAAGATGGAGCAGCGACCCCTTAATTATATATATTGTATGAAACTGTGTTATATCAAACTGGTCCTATAGTCAGTCTATTACAGATGGAGTCATGTAACAAAAGTAATTCCTCCCTGGGATTATTTTTTAGTATTTCTGATTCTGATTCCTGTTTGATGCGACAGGTGTTTTGAATGAAACGGTGCCCAGCTTGAAAGAGCTCCTGTGTGTCGCTGAATGTGTGCATTAATGACTGAAAGACAGCTTCTGCCTCCATTTATGTGTTTACTACAGTGTGTGGTAATCATGCTAATGTGGATTTAAAGACATTTCAAATAGTGGAAAGAATTGCAGGGGGTAATAAAAAAAAAAGTCTGATCAACGAAAACTTTTGCGACCCCCATGCATTACCTCCAGTTGAAGACCGCCGCCTTAACAGTTAGAATAAAATTAATAATATCATAGATTTAACAGAACTGAGTTTTACAAATTCACCTCAGATGCAATTTTATTTTGAATCCAAAAACATATTTAAAAAAACGTCCTTTTATCTGTAGCAGTTTCATAACTTGAGATGTGATGACAAAACCTGCATATTTTAAAAAGATGAACAGCAATACTTTTTCACTGAAATCAGTTAACGCAAAGTAATGATGCTCAGCAGAAAATCAGGAAAGTTTCCACTTGAAGGCCAAGCAGCCATAATCAACATGTCTAACATAAAGAAAACGAAAACGTGTCTTATTCTTTTTTTTTTTTTTAAGAAATAAAGCGAAAAGAGATCTTTCTCTGGTGTCCTTTGAATATGGCTCAGAAAGAGTTGATACATTGCATATAAAATTTACAGTTTTGCAATACGTTTAGCTTTGTGATCATCTTTGTCTAATTTAGAAATTTGATTAAAACTGAATGTTATACAAATAAATTTGATTGTGGCTTAAACTTTTGCAGATGTGCTTCTTTTCTTTCAAATTCATTGACAAATACAAATGAAACAGTAATTTTTAATAGAAAATGGGGATATGATATTGAGTAGTAAAAGCCTAATTTGAATTTCTATCACTTTTTAAATATTTAGATTTGGTAAACAGACAGAATCTTTTTTTGTATCATAGTACCGTAACATTTTAATGTAAATGTAATGGTCCTTTTTTTTTCTTGGTGAACCAAGTAAAAACTTTGATTAGAGATCACTTTGTGTCAAAGTTTGCCCTCAGAAATTAATCACAACCAGCCAGAATCTCCAGCTAGGCGAATATAAGTGCGATTGTTGCACTACTACACAAAATCCATGCTTGATTCGGATACCTGTTCTACTGACATATTGAACTTTTTGATCCCTGCTTTTGTAACCACAAGAAAGTGACAGGCACAGCATCTTAGTGTCAATTATGATGCGTTTGCTGATGCTGACCAGACAGACCTGAAAGGAGCGAAGATGGTGTCCATTAGGTCTGTTTACAAGGAACTGTATAAACTAATAAAATTTCTCCTGCCTCTGTTGTTGGGCCGCTGTCTTTTAAAGCCCTCACCAGTAATGCCGTCCTGTCTAACATGTGATAAAGTGTCCTTATTTCTTTAAACATATCACTCCATGTTCAGGTTTGTCAGCAGACGAGAGACTTTAAAGCTGCTATTCCGGTAATTTTGTTTAGAAATGGATCATCTTGAAGGGTTAAAGATAAATTACGCTTTTTTTTCCTTAATTTGTATTGGTTTATGTTTAAATATATCATCTTCAACTGTGGGACAACGTCTGTATTCACTGATTGCTTTGTTCTTCAAAGTTGATCAGCATCCCACTATGTGGTCAGTCATACGGTCTTCGTAAAAACCAAAGGCTGGGAGCCACGCTTCTATGAATGGCTTTATATGTCTTTTAAAAGTCAGACAGTAGTTTCTCTGTCCACATGGCAACTGCAGTAGTTTGTGTCCTCCCTTTCGGCCGACATCACAGTGCCGCTTTGTTGGCGAGAGCGCGTGCAGCACCACTTCTCCACAAAGACAAGCAGAGGAAGAAGAACTGAATAAAACCCCGAATGGACCAAAAACGGGACAAAGCACAATGCTGTCTAACACCACTGAGCTTTTGTTTGCAAGTGTTTGAGCTTTCTGTCCATTGGTTGTGATTAACTTTACATGGTTTAAAGGATTCTGACTAGATTATTGTAGCAAAATAACACCTGTTTCTATTTAGTTGTAGATTTTACAATTATACAACCAGCCAAGGTTTTCCATTTTTTTGTTAATTGCTTCAGTTATACTTTATGATCATAATGCATTTTTAATCTTAAAAAGGAAACAAAAAAACAAATTTCCTCAACAGGCCTTACTAAAAAAGATCATCTTTAAATTGCTCTGTGACTGCGTAAAAATAAAGAAAGATGGTCAGTTAGAAGTCAGAAAAATTTTACATGATGGAAGAAAACTTTTTGCAAAGAAAACTTTAAATATCTCTTTTCGAAAGAGGTGGAACCCTTAATAATTTAAAATGGATTGAGAATTGTTCATGATCAAGTTTGCCCTAATGCCAAAATTTTAAACTGGATACCGACACTGAAAAAAAAACACTCAGGAAATAAGAATAATTACAAATTTAGCTACTTTATTAGGGCCAAACCAAAAACTAGAGGACGATTCAGCACTTGTTTTTGTACAAAATGTCCCTCTGTTTGCCTCACCTGTGCACAAGATAAAATATTCTCTATGGAACTATTTACCTTTGATTTGGTTTGGCAGTATGTTTTATTTTTTATTAAAATACCTTATGTTTTTTGCTTTCATAAATTAAACTTTAGGGATGCACAACAAATCATCCTGTACGAATATAAATTGTTTCAAAACAAGTACAGGTCATGTGCAAATATATATTGTGTGTGTAAACGAGAACCTGGTTCGTGAAAAGGTTGCAGCTGCGGCAGTGTGTGATTTCTGCTTATCAGCAAATTTCTGCCGAATATTTTCTTAGTGATCACCTGCAGCAGCAGGGTGGCCTCCATTCTAGTTCTTTTTCCTGCTTTACAAATAGGTAGATTGTTTCACAGCTTCATTATTTAGCAGCAGCTAATAAGTTAGAAAACATATCATTCTAGCCACAGACTAACTGTCCGTTGAAGAGATGACCAAACCTTTTACTTCCCTTGATTACGTCCCTGCTTCTCCAAACATTTATATAAACAGCATCTCAGGCTATCAGAGACATTTGCTCAGTGGATAACTCTGATCAACTTGGTCCTAATAAAATCATTTTAAACAGTTGGAGAGGTGCAAGGTTGTAATTAATCTCCTTATTTACCTCTTCATCAAACACTATGGTTGGCCATTAGCAGGGAAAATGAGAATAGCCAATCATTTAAAATTTGTAAAGAAAATGTAATATTCATTGACAAACTGGTATTTCACTGGTCATCTCATAGAAATAGAAAAGACAGTTCAGCGATTGGAAAATAATCTGAACAAAGATCATTAAGCTCCACGTCAGCCCGGATGCCATAATGTGAAGAAATCAATAGGGACTGTTATTCTTCATTTGGAGAAAAAGAAGTCGTTACTGTAGATCACAGGATTTAAAATCCACTTTTAAAATGTTGTGTAAAAGTCAATGGAGCTTTATTACCATACTAAGACCCTACAGAGGGTTTCTAAAAGGATGTTTTACTTTGAACTGTAATGTTCCCTTTATATTTCTAATATCTGCCTAATGTATGGAACCTCATCTCTTTGCAGATATATGCAAATCCTGCTGTAATGCTTACAGCCACACAATGTCACAGAAGCTGGTCGGAACCAGAACATGATGAGTCAAAAAAGACTAAATTAGTATTGACCAGATAACAATACAATTCTCTGCTGAGGATACTACATCTGTAATTTGCAGATTCATAATTTGATAGTTTGATGAAAAGAGTCAATGAAATGTATTATCTGTAAAGTTACATCAGCATCTTTCAGGTTTGTGTTGCTTTCGGTCTCGCCTTTTTTTTTTCACCCTGTGAGAGAAGAATTTTCCTTATTCCTTACCCCTAATATGACCAATGTGACCAATGTGCTTATGAATTTAAGATAAAAACTCGGACTGTGTGTATTGCGACCAGTATGGAGCGAGTGTGGCCCTTTAATCCTAGTGATCTGGTGGAAGAAAGGCCTTTAAATGGCACCTCTTTACTTCTGAGCCTTTGAGCTCATTCAGAAGTGTCCAGCATGCATTGATATTTAGCAGTGTGATTGAAGTTTTAATGCCAAAGAGGTTGGAAGAGAGCAGGGGGTTCATGGTTCCAAGAGCTGACCTGCGTGGAACATTTAGCTGCTGCTTTATTCTCCACATGAGTGCCATCGCCACTTTTACTGCTTTCTGTAACTGGGCCAACCGGCAGGATACTGATATGCTATAATGCAACAGTATTTTGCCTAGACCTATCAGTGTATGATTTAGGGACGCATTATCATCATTGATGTAGATTTGGGAAAAGGCACAGATTTCTTCAAATAGATGCCATCAAGAGCTGCAGAAGCCTGTTAATATTTCTATTAACACACAGGGCAGTGGAACTTATGGACCAGGATGAAGAACCACTGTAAAAGGGGAAGGACAAACATGTTTGAGTTCCTATCAAATGCTGCCAAAAACAGAGCTGCATTGTGTGGAATATTGGACCTAAGCAATTGATATAGTGCTAGTGCAGCTGGGATAAAATTCAAACATGTTGCTGTTCAGAAATTCAGTATTTAATACATATATGCATGAAGCTGTTGCAGAACTGGGATGCTCGTTCAGTGACAGACTGCTGCACCCTAAATGCACCAGGGGGCGTTATCATAGATCCTTCCTCCCAGCAGCTATTTGACTCTATAACCACCACTGTTCCCAACAACCTCAATAAGTTGTTCTATTCATGCTGATCTTT
>NW_015150581.1:846735-870970 GCF_000732505.1 Cyprinodon variegatus
CTGACAGCGAGACCGGCCATTATTAGAGACCCGGCCGCTATTGGAATACAGGCCAATATTAGAGAATTTACGGTATCTATCACTGTAAAAACATCCACAGCTGTATATTGATTATTTATGTGTTATAACTGTACAGTATTTTATTTGTTTATTTTTTTTAAACTCTGTCACTTATTCTGTTATTTTTATACACTATTTAAGGTCCACAGTTGTGTGACCACTTTTGCTATGATCGTTTGCTGCTGTAACGCCACAATTTCCCCATTGTGCGACAATTAAGGGATTTTCTATTCTATTCTATCTGCACACTTAAATGTGCGTATGCATTATATATCTTTCCTCTTCTTTTTTGTCCATTGCATGTGGATACATGTTCCTGTTACATAAATTTAACAACCTTCTTCCTCATTGATGTGTAAGGTAAACCAAATGCATCAGTAAGCAGTTTAACACAGTTTTTTTTACATTTTCACGCAAAACTTTAATCATCGCAGCGGTAGGGTTTAAAATGTAAGTAAGCAATTTGGATGAATGCAAGCTGTAGGCTAAGGTTCTGTCTGCAGGGCCAGTTTCACTAGACTGTTGGCATTTAAGGCAGCTGTGATTAAAATAAAGTCCATTGATCTGTTGCACATTAGGAGGAAGCAATCTTATTGGAGTTATGGGCTCATTTAATTCGGCATCAGGCCAAAGTATAGCACTATATACAAACTGTATTGTAGCTGTAACCTTAGTTTGAGAATGTTATTACTGATGCATCACTCACTTTTACAGCAATGGTGTGAGGGATTTGAAAATGTTTTTTCTCTCTTTGATGATGATGATTTTGTGTTGAGTCTTAAATCTTTCCCAGCTAGGACTAAATGCTCCCCGGTGGCCCATCAAGGCGGCGAACACATTGTGCTCTCGCTTTCTTTCCATATGTATTAGGTATTGAATATGTGACCTTTTTAGCTTGTATGAGCTCATGGGAAAAGTGGGTGTTTCCACAGGAAGTTAATGCCTTTCCCTCCCCCTCTTTTTTTCTCTTGCTCTCGCTCTCCGTAGAGCCTACAGTCTCCCTCCCTCTCAAACCTTTCATTCCGCCGTAACCCCCCCACCCTTGTTTCTCACTTGAAGTACTCCTTGGTACTTGTTCAAACAATAGACTTTTGCATATTCCTGCATCATTCGTGTGAAACTTTGGAAAGGCATACTGTAAAGATGTTAAAGGGCTGGTTTTTGATGGTTGCTATTTGGTTTAAGGCATCTGCTCCGAAAAGGCCAGAAAAGTTATATTTATTTCCATTCAGAAACAGGAAGTGATACACGGCTGATCCTAGCCAGATTTCTCTTTTCATATACCAGCATCTCATAGTTTAGTTTAATTGAATGTATTTTGCACTGCTAAAACGGCAAATATTTTTTGCTGTTTTAATCTTTCAACATATGACCTAGAATGTCTGCTCTGCTATCAGCGCAGTCTGCCACTCTGTTACAGTCTGGCCTACAGTATGACTTGGCAGGCTCCAGTATGTCTGGCTTGCACTTTGGGTCTTTAATTAAAATTGCCACACTTGGCTCTGGCCCACTGAACTTGTCTTACATATGGCATGTTTCACCTGTCAGTGTGAGGGCAGCCCCACTGTCCACAGCATTGCTTAGTTGCCCCCCCACCTCTCTGTCTTTTGGTGCTGATACCTCAGTATGTAGCACTTTGTAATCGCTCTGTCAGCAGAACCAACAGCCAGGGGGCCCATTTGGTGACACAAACAAAGTAATCTGTGACAGAATATCTACTCTTCAATGTAACATTTTTAGGGATGCAAAAGAATTGAATGGGGTTTCAGAAAGATTGTTTACAGGTAAACGGAGACTGCTAGGTGCTAAAAGAAGTATCCAGAAACCCTCAAAAGTAACTAGAGGAGTAACTTGTTGCTGCTCTTGATGTACGCGTACATGTTAGTACATTTAAAAGCAGTCTGCACAACTTCAACCTTTATGACATCTTTGCTGCACTGTATAAAGACTCTAAGACCAGACTACAGTCTACTATATTATAGGTCGAACCTTTCCTAAATGACGTCAGATATTGTTTGGCAATTAGTGAAGTTATGGCATGACAGGTGGACTATAATATGCCAACTGTAAGAATATGTCTTTTGAAGATTTTTATCTGGATGGGATATTGATTAGGCAATGCATAGACTATTGGTCTGATGATCCATATTATAATTTATTAAAATCTATCTGAAGGAAATATTCCTACCTACAGAATAAAGTCTAGCATGAATTATAAAGGTAAACAGATTCTGTTTATCATTTCTGATTAAAAACTTGTTTAGCAGCGATCAATAATAACTGCTTGAGGAGGGAAAAAAACCCACCATGAGCTGAGAAACGGTATTATCACGAGATAACAGGATGACATTTATAGAGTTCTATTGTCTTATTAATTTGTTAGTTTCAGGCAGTACATTTTAATAGAACACAAGAAGATGACCTCTTATACAGCTGATCATCTCATCATAAAGAAAACAAGAAACAACTGCAATGATCATAACCATGTAGCAAAACCAAATATATTTAACATGCCCGAAAGGGATCAATTATCTCTGTCAATCACAGAAATTGTGCCTGACCACACTGACCACAATTAGAGCAATAAACCTTTACAGATGAATTTGTACTAATTGACTTAAGCTACTTGGATGATGGTGACATTGCCATAATCAACCAATGACCCTAACATTGTTTTAATGTTATGGTTATTTGTTATCATTGTTGATATGGTTATAATTCCGTACCAACAATGGTTGGTCATAGCATATTAGCAATAATTGGAAAGAAGGCAATAATTCTCAATGGTAAAGATATGCCAACAATGGTAATCATTTATAATGGGTAAAATGAAGAAAATTTATTTTACTCGAAAATATACAATATTTGATCTCAAGAGAATATGTTTTAGAAAAATGTAATAATACTCATCAGAAGTTAACAGTATTTTCCAGAGTTTAGATAAGGGCTTCTGGTTTTCATACATAAAATTAAATTTAGAGGAAGGAAAATGTGCCTTACTTTAGTCAAACAGGTTTTCTTTTTTTCTTTTTTTTCCCCCTCACAAACAATATGGATTATGTATCCAGCATTCTCCAGCTTACGTTTTTCGGTTTGTTAAAAGGACAGTCTTGCTTTTTTATGCTCCTGCAGTGATTCAGCTCATAGACACTGGAAATTAAACATGGTAACGGAAATAAGAAAAGTTACTACTGACAGTAAGCATTTCCACTGCTATTTCAATCAGTCACTCAAGGACAAATTATGATTTAAATAAGTTGGTTTATAATGAGTTGTTTTGGAAACCTTTCAGAATTTCTACATTCTCACAGAAGATTACTGAAAAGACAAATATAAAAAAAAAGATATTTGGGTAAGACGGATAGAGCATATATTTTGAACTCTTAAAAACAATATTTTGATGACTCAAGATGACTTAAGTAAAAGGCAAAGCATTTTGGCCAGATCTTGGAGATTAATTTTTTATTTTTATTTTTTTAGAGCCTGGAGGAGAGCAGCTAAGAAGTCATTCCGAGTTGCTCTGTTAATAAATGAAAAAAAAAATTCTAATACTGATATTGATCATGTATATTAAGGAGCAGAAATATGGCAGTAAGGCATTATGAAGGTATTTAGACCATTTTGATCAGCAGATGCTGAGATTTTGACGTCTTTGTAGTTGAGGGGGTTATTGTGTTAAAGTCAAAGCGGTGTTTTTAACTAAGTGGATAACTGACTGACAGAGGTGGAAAACCATCTATATTTAGTGCTGCCGAAGCTGTTTGTGCAGGGAGGAAGTGGGTGTGCAGGAGTGCAAACCTGATGTTTATTCCACGGCCCACACATCATTCATTCTTACCTTTTTTTTGTAGCATGGCAAGCAGAAGTTATAAAAATGTATTCAAATGCAAAAACAGTTTTTTGTGCAACCCGTTTTACAGTTATGGCATTTGATTGGTTATGCAAAGTACCTGGTTTGTTTTAGCACCCATATACCCAGGCACAGATTTGATGCTGTTTTTGCATGTTAAGCAGTTAAAAACATTTATGAAATGTTTGGGAAGAAAATGGGCATGTGTAAAATGTAGGTAGCATGTTTGGATTTCTGCGTGATGTGTGACATCTAGGCTTACCGAGGGCCTGGTGGGCCAGCCTTTGGCTGTAGAGGTGGAGTTTCCTTCCTGCAGTGCAGACTAAGTCCCAAACGTAGCCTGACACACCTTCCCAACAATATCTAATATATAACATGGTTTGATACTACTGATTTTTTTTTTCTACTCTTGTTTTTCCTTTTTTAACTTGCAAAGACTCCTAACAATACTGCCTGTAATTGACCTTGACCTCCATTGCTCCTAGTTTGAGGAGACATTTCAGAGATAGTACTTCACACCTTAGAAATGCACACACTCTCATTTGTCCTTGCTCTGGCTTAGGTCTTGCCTAATTAATGAATACCGTGTTTGTTTGATCTTTTATCATTCCAAGTAGATATTTTTTACCCAATCTAAGTTTAAATATCAGTTAAATTTGTTTGAGTGTCGGTGACTTGGAAGATTGTGCTTTTCACCATTAACAAGAAAAAAAACAAGAAGAAAATAGGTTAGATGGGTTTAACCTTTACTTGCCTGTAGAGTTTTTTTTTTTTTTTTTTATGTGTCCAGAAATCTGTCTGCTTCACTGGGAGCCATAATGTCAAGTAAAAGCAAGTAAGTGAGACAGAAATTTTTTTTGTTTTTTTGTCATTTCTGGATGCTCTGCCAGAAGTATAAACACAAGCTGGGACAATACTGAGTAAGCATGGATCCGTATCAGGTTCTCATCGGTTACACTGTCTATAATTAACTTGGTTTTCACAGAATCATAGTACTGACATACAAAAAAAAAAGGAAAAAGTCAATATCTCTAACTGCTTTCATTTGCAGCAGAAAAGCAACAGCTATTTCAACAATTGATACAAAAACGAATTATTACAGCTTTAATAGTTTCTTATAACACTCATCGTTTTTTTTGTTGTAATGTCACACCGCAAAATTCACAGCTACCGGGTAGTTATAAATATATATATGCAAATGGTGTGATTCAAACTGGCATTTCTCACGTAGTTATTGCTGGTCTTCTTTAGTCATGTTTGTCTTTCCAAGCCCATAGCTGCCCAGCTGAAAGCCAGCCAGGCTGGATTCCTACCCCTGTTACTGCTGGCTGAAATGCTGCCGGCAATGCAGAACAGTGTCATCTATCAGAAGACAAGAGACAATCGCTTTGATCAGCGCAGGACGCTGCAGCTAAATTACCCATACACATGGAGGGATGAGAGGACTGAGTAGGCCAGTGGAGTGGGTAGCACCCCAAGGGAGACAAATTGAAGGAAGAGACCACCGCTAGTGGGCAAATTCAGATTATACAGCAGACAGAGTTGTAGGGAGGAGGATTGAAAAAAATCTTTTGTTTCTGTTCTGTCTGCTCTAAAGGAAAACTCTCAAAGCAGCAGAGAAGATTCAGATATGCAAAGAAGCAGCACTACTGAACAGCAATGGCTGGATGTGACTCGGGCGAGAGTATTTGAAGGCTGCAGACATCAAGGGAGTGTGACAGAGATTATTTGCACCTCACACCATAACAGAACATCTTTATAGAATGTAACTACGTTTACTATAGGGCTGGGTATTTTCGCCAAAGTCCTGAATCGATTCGATTTTGATTCATACAGTTCTAAATCGATTAATTTCGATTCGACCTGTTTTTACAATAATGAAAGTGGTTCAACTGTGTTTCAAAATACTCATGTATTTTGTTTTTTTATGTCACATTAAACACAAAGTGCAAACTTGTAAATCGGAAAGTTTAAACATGAGATGTGAACAAAACTGTCTAACAAGGGCAAACTTGTTTGTGAAAAGTGAAAAAGTGAAACCTCACTCGAGCAAGCTGATGTAACACAGCAGACATTCATGAGCTGCATTATCTTCAATGCACAAACCATATTTGCAGCGTTGTCTGTAACAACTACAGGGTGTTTGCTGGTCAGCCCCCATTTGTTAATGTCTTCAGCCAACCAATTGGGTATATTTGCAGATGTCTGCCTTGAAGTCATCTTGAGTGCATCTTTCCTGCTTATTTGAATGTGAACGTCCTGGCATCACTATAAAATGAATCGATCTCATTCCCTAGAAATCGATTTTGCAAAAATGTAAAGGAATCGATTCAAATTTGATTAAATCGATTTTTTTTTTTAACCCAGCGCTAGTTTACTATAAAGTGAAAAGGTGTTATGAGATGTGCACCATAACATGCCCTGTTATGGTGCACATTGGGTCCCCTACATGATTTCATTAAAAAAGTCAAGAGCTTTGGCTCTCTTTCTGAAGCAGCATAATACAAAGATGGAGACTAGAATACTCTAAAGCAGTGTTTCCCAACTCTCCTCCTCAGGACCCAGTGTCCTACAAGTATTAGATGTTTCCCTGCTTCTGCACACATGACTTAAATAATTGGGTGATTAACAGGCTACTCCAGTCTTTAATGTCTGCTGAGGGTGTACTACAATTATGTAATGCATTGTGCTGGAGCAAAAACGCATCTGAAACATACAGGACAGTGGGTCCTGAGAAGAGAATTTGGGAAACACTGCCAGGGGTTTTCTGCCCTGGTCCTTAGTTCCCACCGTCCTACATGTTTTAGGTTTTTCTTTCACTGTGTCAGTTGAAATAAATGTGTTATTAAAAGCCCTCTGTAGCCCTTAATTGCTGCTAAAGAGGTAATGCTGTCATTTAATTTAAGCGTGCAAGAGTACAGATGCAATCTAAACATAAAGAACAATGGGTCTAAGCTATTTAGGAAATAAGTAAACTGTCGTTCACAAATGTAATAATAATTAAACTTTATTGATCTCGCATTGAAGAAATTTACCTCTGCATTTAACCCATCCCCTTGGGGAGCAGTGGGCTGCCATTGTGCGGCGCCCGGGGAGCAGTGTGGGGTTAGGGGTCCTGCTCAGAGACCCAGAGTGTCAGTCTGTGGGAGTGGGGCTCGAACTCACAACCTCAGGATTCCAAGCTCTAACCATAGGCCGCCACTCCCCCCAAATCTTGAAAATTGATCTTCATAAATGAAATGTATTTGGTTTGAATAATTCTAAAACGGCAGTATAGATTAGAAATATGGATGATATGTGGAGCACAGTGTTGGTACTATTATGGTTTGTCTGTCTTTTGCAGCAAGAACTTAATTTGGAAAAGCCGGTACTAAATTGCCTCAGAAATGAGCAGCATATCTGTCTGCGCACTGAACCTTAGTGGAAAGAAAGTCACTCTGTGAGACTACAACCACAGGGCTCCATCATGGGGATTTAAAAATGGGCAGAAACATGCGAGCAACTTTGGTCAGGTTAATGTACACCAAGGAAAAGCAGCATTAGTTTAAGTTATAGCTAAAGGAAAACAAAAGAAAAATGGAATCAAGCAATTAAAATATAACTCTTATGTTCAGGTATGTAATATTACAACAGCACAACTTATTATGATGCTTTTGCCTCTTTGATTTACCGGTAGTTTACTTTCATCCATATGCATCACCATGGTGAAATAATTTGTCTTTGACTGTAATATCGGCGAACTCGAGTCTGTATCAGGAAGAGCATGCAAAAGGACACATGGCACTGTAGTAAATAAAAAATTTACCTTATAGATCTCTTTATAGGTTTTTTTTCTGTTATTGTTGCTCTGTGCAACAAGCAGGTTGTCATGATATATTCTAACAAATGATAAACTGAGTAAAAACTTTACAAAGACGTCAATGCAGAGGTGGTTTATGTGGTTTATAGATGATCTCAAAAAGTAACCCATAAAGCTCTGACCTAAAGAAATTCAAGAGGATATGAGTCAATCATATCCAAGGCCTTGGGATTCAAGTTAACCATAATGAGAGCCATTATCAACAATAGGAGAAAACATGGAGAGGTGGAGAAGCTTCCAAGGTGAAACTGACCTAGCAATGGACAATGACCTGAAGCACAACAGCGAAGAAAGTAAATGAAGGTGTTGGACAGGCCTAGTCAAAGTCTAGACTTGTATGTGACTCATTGGGATGTCCGTAAGGGCTGAAACCTCTCTAGTGTGGCTGACATAATAAAACAGTCCGGCACAGGCAATTGGTACAATGGAGACATTACATGTTCACATAGGGCCAAGTTTGGTGCAAATCATTTAAAAACTGCTCTATGTATTGACTCTCAAGTTTGTTTTTAATTAACATTTAGTGTTTAATAAATAAAGAAACCTATAAGGTTCAAGTATGTTATCACATTAATAATTCCTATGGTTTTATGAAGTTTTTTTGCAGCTTAAGTTGCTTTTTTTTTTCTTTCCTTTTTTTATCTGCCTTAACCATTTCATGAGTCTAGAAGATGTGTTCTTCTGCAAAGACAGGGCAGGCTCTTTCTTGTCTTTTCTACTTCTAAACGATGCCAAATAAGCACCCTATTCTCTGTTGTGGAGCATCCCACACTTTCTTTACACAAACAGCTGCAGAGTGACAGTGAAAGTTTAATTTGGCTCATCTTTGGACCTTGTGTGAAATGTGTTTGGTTTTTAGGGTCATGCTGATATCTCCCTACTTCTTTGGGTGTTGGTCCAACAAGCCCCATGCACTCCCTTCAGCTGTCACCACTTAACAAGTCCCTGAGTGGCGCGAGAACAACAAAACATGGGAAATATGTAGAAAATGCATGTCTCCTCCCTCTTCTCTTTCTCCTCGTCCTTGTTGCAGAGCCCCACCCTTCCAGCTGAGGTTACTACAACTACAGATGCTGGCCCCAAGTAAAAGAATTTGACAGGCTTTGCAAATCTTGCAACTCTGCAGACCATATAGTAAATGTGTTATTAGCTTAGAAAACAGCCAGTGGTAAGAAAAAGCCAAGCATGTGGTTGTTGTGTGGCAGAATATTTACCTACAAATTTTTTTGTGCAGACAATGTATTTGCCTGGTGTCTGCAGAGATGCAGGAAAGGTAGAGGTCAGTAAGGCTGTCTGTGCTGTTTTAACCTGAAACACAGGCGCATAGTGGTTATTTATTTCCACTTCTGCACATTTTGAAGCCATCCATCCAGACATCAGTGGAAGTAGTAATTCTACGCTGCATTAGTTGAAATGACAAAATAAAGTCTGACTGAAGCAGAATCAGTAAAACTTAGAGAAAATCTGCTCCCCGCTAGAATAATTAATTTATGTCGGTGTAAAAACTTACGTACTTAGAAATCAAATGTTAGGGTTCTTAATCTATAAATAAAACCAATAGAGCATGTCACTGGACTTAAAATCACATGTGCATCCTGACAAAATATGATCAGGAAGTCTTTGTGTGGGGGGGGGGACAGGGCGGTGGCAAACTGCACAAGAAAGAGTGCAGGTACTGTTCAAAAGACAGGCCTGTTTTCCAGTAGTGTCAGAGTTCTGTATTAAATATTTATTTTTATTAAGCCTATTAGGATTTTTTGGAAGGAAATCTTTTAATTAGCTCCAAACAATAATTGGCTAAATTAACAGAGATGAAAGTTTTCTTTACATACATCGGATGGCTGGTAAATAATTACATTTGCATATCCTCCCTCTGATACATTTTTTTTGTTCACCAGCGTATAATCTGCATATTCACCTCATGGCACTTCAAAAAACATGCACCTACTGTTTCACTCATTTTAAACACACACATCTGGTTAGTAGAGCAACTTTGCACAACCTATCAAGTATATTTATTCTTGAAAACCTTTTGAAGATCAGGTGTGAGAAAAAATAACTTTTTTCTTATTTGTTATAACTTAATCTAAGCTGGGTTTGAATGTTCATGTCTTCTTTTTTGTCCCCTTTTCTCCATCACGCAGTCGTACTTTGTCACCGACTATGACCCCACAATCGAAGACTCTTACACAAAGCAGTGCGTCATTGATGAAAGGCCAGCCAGACTGGACAGTAAGTGGGGAAAAAAAAAACAAAAAAAACCCCAGCTAGAATGATCATAAGGACACATGTTCAATTGTTTGTGTATTTCTGTTTCATCATACTTCTGATAATTTATTGCTGGTTCATAAAGGTCTATTTTTCTGTCTGTGTGTGCACGTGTTGCCGCTGTGCAGTCCTCGACACGGCCGGACAGGAAGAGTTTGGAGCCATGAGAGAACAATACATGAGGACAGGGGAGGGCTTCCTGCTCGTCTTCTCAGTCACTGACAGAGGAAGGTAGGTGACAGTTTTCATTATGAGCAAACGCGCATACGCACACTCTTGTTGCCGTCTTTTTTTCTCTCTCACTCTCTTTGTAAAGCTATGTGTTCTGTTCACAACTGCTCACTCTCTCCTCCTTCAAAAGAATCATAAATATTGCATCAACCCTAACTTTTGCTGCTCGTGCTTCCGGACCTCGGCGTTGGTCTTCTTCTCATTCGCTTTTGTTCTCAGTACTTCCTGCCGTTGCCCTACTCTTGTTTAATTCACCTACAGGCTTACTTTAGATTTCTATTTAAAGCCTACCTGCTGCTTAAGCGACAACATCCACAAGTTTGGAGGCAAACTTGGGTGAAGAGAATCCCTATCTAACATTCACCCCTTCTAGAGATGAAATAAAGGCTTTTAAGTGAATTATCTAACTTTTTTACGTTTATTTTATATGATAAGATAAAATAGTCCTATCAAGATCTTTTTGTTTTACTCTCATAAAATCTTTTTTAGCTCTAATTTTTTGATGTTCTAAGGAGTTCATGGCTCCATGTGTGCTGACATAAAACTCAACACTGTTCCTAATAGTGCTGTTTGTAAGGTTTTCCCGCATATTCCTCTTTTTATACATAACATTTTTTGTTCCCAAAAGTTAAACAGGTTTCTATACAGGCTGTCAAATTATTTTGTTTTAAAATCAAGAAAAGTTTTTCTGCACCCCTATTAGCATGTTTTCATGTGCACCAGATTCTCTTGATCTATATATTTCCTAGATTATATTTTTCCCAGAGGATCATAGGTGCCTTTAATAGGACAGAAAGTTACTTTCTCTGTTATTAAAACAAAAAGAGTATTGATTGGCTGTCATGAAGGCTTAGTGACCCAATATGTTTGGGTTTTCTGAAGTTCTCTAACAGCGAGCTTTAGAGAATTTTCTTTTTACCTTTAACATTACGCTGACTTTTATATGGTGGCAAAACACATATGGGTTTTTCCTCCAGCATGATGGCCAGTGTGTAAATGGATCTTTGTGTTGTCATTTTTATAGCCTGGAGAAACAGGAAGTCACGGATTCTTTAATAGGTCATCCATACACGCGCTGCCCTATTTACATTTACTCATTTGGGTTTTAAGAGTTCCAATTAAGGTGCAACATGAAAAAAAATTGTCTTAATGTGGATTTTTTATCCTGTACATGATTGGAGTAAAAATTTGTTTTTTCTAAATGTTTCTGTTGAATGCAGCTGAAAAAAGTGAATTAATATATTTCTAAGCTTTCTGGTACCAGGGGTGGCAATAAAAGCGGCTGTCACTGTGTGTACTGACAACATGTATGTAGACACTGACAACACTTTCAGGCACAAAGAGTCCCCTTTTAAAAAAAAAAACCTCATACAATGGAAGCTAAACACGTTTAAGGCGTCCTCGTTTGAAGCTGTTTTGAAATCAGGCTGCTGGAGACGCAAACGAGTCATTTTGAAACCATCATCCCCCCCCTTGCCCTGCGTGGCAACAGCAGGTGGGTTTAAAGTAAAAGCATAACTTATTCCACCTGCTGCTTTGCAGCACTTATGACAGCTGTACCGCCGCCGTATGCGTTTACGCTGCGTTTGCGTAAGCTTGGGCGGCATTAATGAGGCGAAAAGAGGAAACAGGCTGCAGTCAGCTGCATGTAATATATGGTCAAGCTGTTTTCAGGTGAATCCTCCACACACAACATGCTCCGTTTGAGGATTTTAATCCAGAAATTGTGTTTTGACCAGATTAGAATAAGGTGGAAAAAGAGTATTTCATCAAAGCTTAAATGATCTTTGGAATTTTTCTATCAGTCTCAGGCTGCCCATCCTACGTGTTGTGTTCCTGCACACTGTCCCTGCACAGCAGCACAATTAACTGCATTCCCTTGTTCCCACCCTAAACCCCCACCCAATGTTTATGTTGTAAACAGTCTTTCCTTCCTCCATTTATATTAGTCAAGCCTGACCAAATTTACTATGTGTTCAACACGACTGGAATGCCGTCTCTGCTATGCGGTGTTCTGCCCCTTTGCTCGTCTTTTTTTCCCCTCCCTGAGTGACATTTTTATTTGCTGTAAAGTTGAAAGCCTGCCATCACATGCCATCTGTATTATAGTGGGGCAACAGTTGGGTCAGGCAGAGAGAAGCAGAGCTTTGGATAAAAAATATTTGCTGTAAAAGTGAGGCAGACTTTTCTGTTGACATGTTTAACCCTGCAGAGATAACCCCAGACATCTTTTGGTGGTTCTGCAGAGTGTTTGCATATGCCTGTAGGTCGGAGGGCTTCTTTTTCTGTTTCTTCATTTTTTTTTATTTTTTTTTTTGCATTGTTAGGAGATGATTGTATGCCTTTACTTGTATGTAACAGACCTTGCCCTGTGATTTACAGTTTTGAAGAAATCTACAAATTCCAAAGACAAATTCTTCGAGTCAAAGACAGAGATGAATTCCCCATGATCCTTGTAGGAAACAAGGCAGATCTGGAGCTACAGAGACAAGTAAGTCTGAAAGATCGGAGCAATCTGAAGCCGCCCTCATCAAAAACGACATCAGCTATGCTTGAGGGATTTAGATTTGCAGGCTTTAAAGCACAAGATTTGCAGCTGCAAGCTTGGTTAAGCGGTGTGCCAGGATGTTGAGGGATTCTATTGACAAAGTGGTGTCAGGAGGGGAGGACTGATGAAGAAGGGAGTGTGAAGAAACAGATCTTCAAACTGTTGGTATTTAGCCACACAACATTTAGTATGGTAAATCTTTACCACCCCCTTTTGGGTAAAAAGGGTATGACTGCCTCACAGTGTCATCTTCCTACATACCGGAAATACACCAGTCTGTAACCACAAGGGCAAATAGGGCCAATTTTCCCACTCCCATCCTTTTAGGTTAATAATTGCAGCAATTAATAACCTGTGCTTTAATTTACTGTTTTACATTTTTTTTATGTTTTTGCATGTGATAAGGATTATTTGCCTACTTTTGTACAGGAATATGACTGATTTTGTCATTATTTCTATATATATATATACAGCACTATTTACTTTATTACATGTTTAAGGTCTTAGTTGATGAAATTAAATGAATAAAAATCAGGGCATACTAGAATTTGACTAAGAGAAGCCTGGTTGGTGCATCAGTGGTAAACCTCAGCTCTTGTTTGTAGATTTTTAAAAGAAAAGCCTGCTTGATGACTTACAATGATTGCAGGGATCAGATTCCTGACCTTTGAAACTTTACTGCATTTGTTACTTCCATCTGCCCCTTTCCTGCTTATTGTGCATAAAGGCCACTAGTCGCAAGATTCACAAATACATAAACTCTACAAACTAATTAAAATACGTTTGCTTTGGTGTGGATTTATACTTCAGTCCCTCAGAATTGCTAATAACAGGAAAGGAGCTCATCTCCTCAACAGGAGGAGAAAAAAGTTTCAATTCATGCTCTTAGTATGTTAGAAAAATGTATCTAAATATTTATTGAGTACAACCAAGTTCAGGAATTAAAAGGTAGATTTATTTATGTTTCCCAAAAATCATAAACTATTAAGGTTAAACACACTATGTAGGTGCATAAATGAAGTGAACCTTGTCACAAAGATCTTATTAAAGGAAAACCTAAGTCATCCTGCTTTTTATTAACACCTGTATGTGTTTTCTTGAAGTTCTGAACTATTCTGCACTATTTGCTTTAAGGTTTTATGAACACTGCTCTGTGATTCAGCCTTCTTCTGTTCTTCCTTTACCCCAGGTAACCCAGGAAGAAGGCCAGCAGCTGGCCAGACAATTAAAGGTCACATATATGGAAGCTTCGGCTAAAATCCGAATGAACGTAGACCAAGCTTTCCACGAGCTGGTTAGGGTAATCAGGTAAGTTATCTTAAACTGGAACCTACTTCATCTAGTGTTAGTGATGTCTCAAAACTTTTTTGCATCCCTTGTAAAGACATTAAAAAAGGCCAAAATCCATCTTGTAATAAAATATTTTTGAAAATTAACCTTTAATTAAAGTCTACATGGTATAACCTGACACATGATATAAACTTTATTTGATTTAAGGCTGATTTATACTAAGAAACCAGGTCATCTGCACGTGTATTAGAGTGAATGCAAATGGTCAGATGTACATCCGCTCTACACTATGGTTATTTCCTGTTTGGTACCTTAGCGGCTTGTTTTGTTTGTATGACTACCATTGTGGAAAACGACTCGTGAAGATGGTCCAGCTAGAAGAGCGAGGTGCATGAGAACACTGGGACCTGGATCCCCGCTATTTTTCGCCCTCATGTCCCTCCGTTGTCGCACAAACTTGCCCCCACTTTTTCGCCACCTCGACTGTATCTAGACCCACAGCTAGTTTGTGATTGACCCTCTTGCGTTGTGGCATGGAATAACATAGCACAGACCACACTGAAACATTGGCCATAAATCAAAAATATGTGCGAGAAGCTCACTGCAACACACTGATTGGGGAGTATAACCAGCCCTTTCTGCTCTTCAATATTCGAAAGACATGTACTTAGTTAGGGGAGTTTTTTTTTTATCTTCATAAGACAAGAAAATTTCTCAAAGAAAATTGCTCACTGCTTCCTTTACAGTAAAAAAAAAACAAAAACAAAAAAAAACCCCTAAAAGTTCAAACATCTTTAAGACAGGGACTAAGAATGCACAGAGAGAAGAATGGGAGCTCCGTTCCCCTCATTCTCACTGTGAGAAAACTGCTGCAAGAGATTATTTGGAAATGTATGCAACAATCACTAGCCTCTATGAACATATCATGTGTTTGTTGGGGAGGCATACTGGGGCCCTATTTTATGAAACCAATATAAAGGATTAACTTGTGATTTTCCTGGATCTTGAGGCAAAATTAAGCCCAACTTGGTTTAACGAAAGCAGTAGCACATCAGTTACCACGGCAATTTATTATTTATTCTGTGCAGCTTATTCTGTGCAGCTCGCCTGCTCCCGGCCAGGCTAACAGCTCAGACCTGGGTGCCGTTATCTGCTTGATCAGTAGTAACAGTGATCAGAAACCTTCTTTTTCTTCCTCTTGGGATGTCTAACCAACCAGATGTGATGTACTATGTTCTTGTAAGTCACCCTGTGATGTCGCAAACTCATGTGCACGTTGTTCTTTTTATCAGCCTACATAAAAAAAAAAAATATATATATATATATATATATACATATTGTTTTTTATGTAGTCAATAATAAAACTATTTAAACATTAACATAAAGTTCACCCTGGCACGCAGTCTTAAATCATTTGTTTTTGTTAAAATATTTATTTTTCTTTACGTTTCATTGGCAGGGCACTTTGGAAACCTCTTAATAGCACAGATTTAGATGTCATCACTAATTAACAATTTTATTAACTCTTTTATTTCCTTTAGTTTCTATTCAAGAGGAGGGCTACTACAGAGTCATAGAAAGTGGAATAGTGTGGTAGAGTAGAGAAATAATAGAGTAAGGCCTTTACTTTTACAGTAAATCTTTATGTGACGAGCATAGACATGCATTGTAAATTCAATCAAATCACACTTCTGTGAAATCAAACTGTCCACTTAGGAAGCAAAGCTGATTAACAATAAATTTCCCATGCTCCTGTGCAAATGGAACAACAGGTGGAAATAATTTGCAATTGGCAAGACACACTCAATGGGAGTGATTCTGCAGGTGGGAACCAAAGACAAATTCTCAGTATCTATGCTTTATGGCTGATGTTTTGGTCACTTTTGAATGTTGGTGGTGCTTTTACACTCATAGTATGAGACAGACTATACAACCCATACAAGCTCAGCCAGTGCAGCTCATCCAGGATGGCTATCAATGCGAGCTGTGGCAAGAACGTTTGCTGTGTGTGTCAGCATAGAGTCCAAAGGCTGGAGGCTCTACCATTACCCAGGCCAGTACACCAGGAGATGCAGAGGAGGCCGTAGGAGGGCAACAACCCACCAGCAGGACCGCTACTTCTGCCTTTGTGCAAGGAGGAACAGGAGGAGTAATACCGGGGCCCTGCAGAATGACCTCCAGCAGGTCACAAATGTGCATCTGTCTGTACATTTGGATTAGAAACCGACTCCGTTAGGATAGTATGAGGGCCCAAATTCCACAGATGGGGGCTGTGCTTGCAGCCCAATACCTTTCAGAACCCTTGGCATTTGCCAGAGAACATCAGGATTGCCGAATTCGCCACTGGCGCTCTGAGCTCTTCACAGATACAAGCAGGTTCACACTGAGCACATGTGACGGACGTTACAGAGTCTGGAGACACGGTGGAGAATGGTCTGCTGCCTGCAACATCTTTCAGAATGTTTGGTAGTGGGTCAGTAATGGTGTGGGGTAGCATTTCTTTGGAGGGCTGCACAGTCCCTGCGCTCCCCAGAGGTAGCATGACTGGCATTAAGTACTGAGATGAGATCCTCAGACAGCTTGCGAGACAATATGCTGGTGCTTTTGCCCCTGGGCTGGAGTGTGTCAGCAGTTCCTGCTAGATGAAGGCACTGAAGCTATGGACTGACCAGCCTGTTCCCTGTGACATCTGATTGAGCACATCTGACTTAGACAAGATTTATTGTCATTTTGTATACACAGAGGTCATACAGGTTTGTGGAGGGCACGCACAAAACTGAGCCTCACTTTGACCTATTTTAAGGACATGACATCAAAGTTGGATTATTATGTTGTGTTTTTCTATTTTAATTTTGTGTGTGACTCCAAATCCAGGCCGCCATTGGTTAATACATTTGATTTCCATTGATGGTTTTTGCGTAACTTGGTGTCAGCATATTTTACTCTACCGAAGTATTCAATGAGAATATTTCATTCATTGAGATCTAGGAGGTGGTATTTGAGTGTTCCCCTAATTTTTTGAGCACTCTAAAAGTTCAATATTTGGTCTTGAAAGACTATAACAGACATGGTAAGACTATCTTTGCAGTGTCAACATTTTTATTTTTATATTTTGTATTATAATCAGCAACTGCAGTAATGTAGCAACTGTAAGACAGCCTAGAAATTACTTAAACCGATTGTTAAAACGGTTGGCTCAAGATTAATGACGTTAAATAGCTCTATTTAGTTAAACACTTAAGTTTAATAATCAATTTTTTTTTCACATTGATTTTAAATTTTAACAATAGGAAATGTGTCATTTTTGTATTAAAATCTTTCAAAGTTTTGGTCCAAATTTCCCCTTGTTTTCTGTTTTAACAGGAAATTCCAAGAACAAGAATGTCCCCCGTCACCGGAGCCCACGAGAAAAGAGAAAGACAAAAGCGGCTGCCATTGTGTGATCGTCTGAGTCTGCCTTATCACTGTTAACTCATGCAGCTAATCTATCCCCCCCATCCCCAGCCCCACTCTGCCTGACATTTCATCCCACGTTGGATGACTGACCGCTGCCTTCTCCATGTGCATGACTTCAGACAGCCTTTTCTGAGTTAACTTGGACCAGGAACTGCTGTTTCCAGGACATCGCTATGGGACAACTGACGATGCCAAATTTTTAAAACCACTCTACCTTCAGCTGCGCTCTAATCCACGCCAGAGAGTACCAACACTAAACATTGCCTTCTTAAATCAGCCTGTCAAATTAAATGTTTTGTACTCTGAAGGACTCCTCTTGCCTTGTAGTGACATTTGTATTTGCTACCGAGATTGAATGAAATCTATATCCAGAATGTTAATGACTTTTCTTTAGTTTTCAGGGTCTGAATAGAGCAGAGATTATCTTATGAAGCTTTGCGTTTGTTGTGCCATATCCACCTTTACTCCCATGTGCTAATCTGCTACTGTACATATGTGACATTTGTTGTGATTTTAAAAGTGTATTTCTAATGACCTATTAAATCACCACAGTGCAGTGTGTGAGGTTGAGTTTGGTTTTACTTATAAAAACTGAATATGTATGTATATAAATGTAATTCCTAGATATCCTTTAATGATATATTGGCATATTTCTGGTATTCTGCATTTGATAACTTTCCCCTTTTTTGCTTCAGCTAAATTGCCAAATATTGATGTCTGCTGTATTGATTTCCCCCCCAAGGCTAATAGATTAAATGATTGTAATCATGTTCCATATTCTCAAAATACATGAAGTAGCAGGTTTTGCCTCAATTTTCTTTCTCACTCAGTAAATTCAGAAATTTTAAAAATGATCATGAGCATCATGTTTTAACATAAAGTTGACTCATGATGTTTTCATGCTTACATAAAAAAATACAACCAGTTTGTCTTAGTCTCTGACATTAACTCAGTCTAAAGGTTTCTGATAGTGGCTCAGTAAAAATTAGGTTATTCTGATAAATGCCATAATTCAGATTTTTTTTTTCAGTCTTTCAATTTAGGATTCCTTAGAATTTTTTCATTTTTTAACTCAATGACTTATATCAAACTTTATATCAATCAGCAAGCGTTTCGCACTGGTGTGCTCAAGATTTAGCCCATTCCTCTCACCGGAACTAGAGTAACTGAGTCAGGCTTGTTGGCTGCCTTGAATGCACAAAATATTTCAGCTATGCTTACAAATTTTATGCAGAACTAAGAACTTTGTGTTAGCCACTGGAAACATTTGGTTTTATCATCAATCTAAATGTTACAATCATTGACGGAAAAAGTAAAGATGTTAATTTTCATCAGACTGCACATATTTTTTTTTTTAAATTAAGCTTTTTTTCATTCTGTTTTTCTGTGTTGGCTTTTTATGTTTTGTTTTTTTTCAAATGGTGGCTTCTTCCTTGAGAGTGGCCTTTCAGCCTATTCAGCAAGCATTTTTTTAAGGGATCATATGTACGTTTTGCACCTAAAGAAAATCATGCCTGGCTCACAGAACCGGTTTCCTTCCTTAACCGAATGATTACTGAACATTCCCATGGTGTTTATGCTTGTATATAATTGTTTGAACCAATGAACTTGGCACCTTCAGGCATCTTAAAATTATTTCTAACAACCATTTTTTGAAGTTCAGCAATTATTCTTTATTATATCTTGGCTGATTCCTTTAAATGTTCATATGGTGCGACACCAGGAAAATGTGCTCCTCCATTTCTTTTAAAATGTTAAGAATTACCATGATATTATCTGGGCTTTGTCAAATTATGTAGATGGTAATATTTACTTATTCAAACTTTGGAGATTTAGGAAATATTTTGCCATTTAAAAAGAACAAAAAATATTTAAAACCTAACTAAACCAAGAGAAATTTTGACATCAAGGAAAAGGTATTTTTGTACACTGTCTGTACACACCTGGTTTCAAATGTAACCACTGGTAGCAAATGGTGTAGCCTTGGAATTACGCATAGTTTCAGACAGAAAATGTCAGCTGTATGTGTTAAATTTTTTATTGGAAAATAAATCTAAAAATCAGCTTGTTATAAACCATGAAAGCTTTGCTCATTTTAGTCCATTGTCGTAGATAATTTCTGACAGCGCTTACATTTGCTGCTGCACCTCTAACACCATGGCAATGTGTTTGTTTGTGCACTTAAATCAGTGTGTTGCCGGGGGCGCACATCGTAGGACTGTCCGTGTGCAACAGGACATGATCTCTAATCACTGAAGACGCAGAACGACGTTTTGTCTTGTCCTCTTCAAATGAAGTGCTGCAGTCTGTTCCTCGTATCCCTCCTCTTGTATTATGATCAAGATCATCAGATGATGGAATTAATGGACTTGATTAAATATTTCTACTCTACTTTTATACATTATTTTCTTATCAAACCAGTTGAGTATTTTTATATGTTTCTAAGTAAATACATGTTCACAGCGTAGGCTGCGCTATATGTAAAGAAGAATATCTAACTCTCTTGGTTATTTTTAAAGTGAAGATGATTGCTGGCCCAAATATGAAAAAAATAATTTTAAATGTTTTTGTTTTATTTTTTTGTTATTTTTTCTTTTTCTTTTCGTTTATAAAAGAAACAATATGTATTTATCTTGAGGTGTTTGTCACCAGCTCTGATTGTAGAGTGTCAGGTCAAATTTGGAGGTCTTACAAATGATTATTTCAGCCATGCCACCATTTGTCATTAAGATTTAAATGCCCACATCTCATCCTATTGCTAATCTTACTGAAGTGTACATGTGCATCATTCTGTTTTATTTCTCTCTCACAATGGTGTCTTTTGCCCTTTGTCTAGCTTCTGTTGCTAAAATAAAATGTGTTAATGAGACAGATGATGCTGAATAGCATTATTTTTTGCTTTGCACATCCTGTAATGGGTTGGCTGTTATTTTGCAAACCAGCATGTAAACTAAACATTAGTTATCAGTGCTAAGAGAACATTTAGTATGGTTTAATTTTTTTTGAGAAAAAAATCATTTTTTTAACAACTGTTCTATTTACCCCACATATATTTTATTTTACTTAATCCCCTTTTCACCCACATGAAAATGGGCTGCTTATTTTCATACAATCTTTTGAGAAAGGAAAATACCTGTTGTTAAGGCTGTGCACAAATACCACTGCATTTAATCAAATTGGAATTTAATGAAAAAATATTTAGTTTAGTGATTGCATTTAAAAAAAAAGGCAACTCACAGATTCATTAAAGAAGAAAATCACAAAAGGTCATTGCTGACAAAGTGAGCTCTTGACATAATGTGTTAGCCAAACAGTAATGGAAGGAAATGGTGAAGCAGAAAAGAGCCTCGAGTACGGAAAACAGTCTTGAGAGGATTGTAAACAAATTCTACTCAAGAGTTTAAGGTATATCTAAAAACAAGATGCTATGGCTGTTGCCAGTGCTTCTAGAATCATCAGATTTGCAGGACATTAGCTGCAACTGAGCATCACTGAAGATGTCAGAATCTTAATACCGAGGCTAAACATTTTTGTCATTAGTACAAAATTCTTGTGGTCAAGTGTAAAGTTTTAAAAGTTAATGAGGATTTTAGTAACTGCTAGTACTTGATTACTGTGTTTTATTACCTCAAAACAGCACAACCTTCAACAAGAAGGTTTTAGAACCTGTAATGCCTTCTTCTTGTGATAAGCTTATATGGAGATTCCCTCTTCCATACTGGATACTGCCCTCACTGCCAAGAGGATAAAAAAAAGGGTTTTTTGGAGTTGGTTTGATTGCCAGGATATCACAGAGACCACACCTGAGCTAAACTCCTTAATTAGACCTAATTCATGGTGCGAATTCAGAGGGTTTCCATTTGGTCTTCTCTTATTGATTTCTTTTCACAAATCCACAGAGAAATTTAAATCTTCCCAGACGGCGTAGAAGCTCAGACACTAAAGGATGTCAGTGAATTCAAACAGGTTGGTGTTATATCAAATGCTCAAAAACATACAAAAGTTTTCACACATCAAAATAAAATTTGGCAGATTTGTAATATATAAGAATCTCACTGACCATTGAGACATCAGAAAAAAATGTTGATAAGCTCATATTTTCTTTACTGCTTGAAAAGTTGGTCTCTAAAACTGTTGTAGATCATCTGGAGGCTTTATACAAATATCTTTTTGGCAAATCAGCATTAAAAATTGTGGTGAACACATGACCAACAGAACTTTTACACATTTATAGACTTTCACATGTTACTATGCTTCAGAAAACAATTGCGTCTCTCAACACTAAATCTGAGCTGATCTGTAAAAGTGTCACCTACAGTGGAGGTTTGGACCTACAGATTATTTAAATAATTTTATATATGTAGCTGCTTTAATGTATATATCATACAGTTTCGTAATGGACTGTTTATCAAATAATGTAAGACTTTTTATATATATTTTTACACCAGCTGGCCCAGTTGTAAATTATGTACATGCACATTTATGTACAATTCTATTTTTGAATGGGAGGAAAAACCAAGATGTTTAAAGTGGCCAAAACATAAGTGTGTATTGTAAATTCAGTTATCTAAAGCTATTAAAACCCTACAGTCTCCTTTGAAGATTTTAATGCTATATAACAAAACACCAAATTCTTTCTTTTACAATTGAAAATGCACTGACAAATCTAAATATGGTGTATAAATTGCAAATAGCATAAATAGCAGTATATTTCCTAATCAAATCTGTTCTTAGTGATGAAAACTGAAGTGTTTGCAGGAACCCTGCTGGGTGACAGGGATTAATGTTGTTGTGTGACAAGAAGAAGCTTGGCCTTTCTAGAAGAGATGCATACTCTCTCCATGCTTAAATCCACTGTCTTTACATACTATTGCTTTCTTTTTTTTTTTTTTTTTTTTTTTTTACATTGTCCTGTCTGGCGATGTGGCAATAAGAATTAGTGTCTTGCTGCCAAAAAGAGCCCAACAGATTTTACTTTCACAAGTGGAGCAGTACAGCTATCGCCATAGTGTTTCGCTTGTTTCTTGCATATAAGTAGCTGTATTATAATTATGCAGGGAGTTTTACAGATTATATGGACACTGCAATGTAAGTAGAACAGGGAAAGAAAAACAGAAAAAAGGAGAAAAGATGAAAGAAAGAGGAGATAAAAGGGAGATAACGATACAACATTTTCAATCTGCTTCATCGGAGGGTAATTGGTCCCTCTACGTGCCCCTTCCAGATGATTTGCATAAGCAGCCACTCTTGTACAGTATTTGGTGCTATGCAGAGGTGGAAAAAGTGTAAAAAAACAAAACAAAACCAAAGTACAGTAGGTTAGATGCATTTTATCACTCAAATTCTAGTAAAGGTGTCAGTGTAAAATGTTATTCAAATATTAATAACTGAACTTTATTCATCTCACACTGGAGAAATTTACCTCTGCATTTGTCCCAGTCCTTTGTAGAGCAGAGAGCTGCCACTGTGCGGTGCCCAGGGAGCCGTGTGGACTTAAGGGTCTTGCTCAATATCGTCCTTAAGCTGTTATTAATTTAGGAAGCACTTTCATAGTAGACAGAAAGAAGAAAATGCAGCATGGAAATAAAAAACATGAACTGCTTTATTGAAATAGCAGTAATTCGCAACAGCTGTTTTAAGAAGGTATATATTTTTAGAGGCATTTTTGGTCACTGCTGTCTTTATGGTTCTTTGAAGCTAATCATTTCTCCCCTCTCAGTACCCTTCTCTCTCATATCAAACCACCTGCATCCTTCCCCACATCTAAAAAGCTTTTCTGTGGTTTTCCTCCTCCCCAGAATCTTGTTATTTGTATTTTCATCCTATCCTTTGACCAGCATGCACAAAATCCCTAACATTAAATAGATTTTTTAACAGACTCTAAAGTAAAAGCTTAATTCAGCTTCAGCGAATACAAACTATAATCACAAGCAGCAGATATGACAAGATAAGACTGTATTTTATAGGATTAAAAAGACAGAAGGAACAATGACTGAAAGAATTAGCAGTAAAAGCAAAAATGAATAACAAGACCTAGGTTTAGACATCAAGATTTAGATATAAACTGCTTAATTCTATACTTTTTAAAATATAAATGCACAACATAGGGAATTGTGACCCCCATGAGAAAAATGAAACAATAGAAAACTTTAAATACATATGATGAAATGGTAAATGGCCAGTACATGTATCGCACTTTATTTTGCTTCTCTGTTTTCAACACACATAAACACATTCACATGCTGGCATATTCTGAGTTGGGTTTTTGAGTTTTACTTTTGTTACATGTTTATAACTGGCAAATTACACACAAATATCTCATCCCGTGTGCCGAACATGTACGCAAATATATTAAATCTTTAGTGACTCCAACTGCAAATGATTGAGAAGCAAATTTATTACCATAGTCTAGTTTTCAAAATATCAGTCTTACTCTCATATATTTTAATAGTATTCTTGTCATGATTGATTACTGAGTAAGCCCAATATGCAGAACACAAACGGAGGCTGATGAAAAGTTTAACAAGGTTTATTGTTACACAAGCACATGAATATTGCAACTGGAACTGGTTCAGGCCTGGGGGCTGGTTCACTGGAGTCTGCAGGGATGACAGTTCAGTTAGCACAGGGACTGATGAGTTATGAGACTTAGAGTTTGCTGAAGAATACCTAG
>NW_015150581.1:871306-872148 GCF_000732505.1 Cyprinodon variegatus
TTTACTAGGCTCAGGTTGCTAACCAAACTAGCTCAACACTGCGGCGTTGAGGCAAGGTCTGAAGGCAGGTTATATACTGGAGGATCCTCTGATGATGAGATGGGCCACAGGTGTGTTGGAGGCTCAGCTCAGGAGGACCCACGGCGCACTCTGCTGGAGGAAGGTGGTACAGCTCCAGATCCCAACAATTCTTAAAATGTCCTGACAATATCATTGATTTATTGCTTGTACAGTATTTGGTGCTATGCAGAGGTGCAAAATACTAGTTTATGGCAAACAAAAGCCCTCTGTCTGATGTTTTATTGAAACTGAGATAGGCCCACTGTCTCTTCATAGATTAAGATAGACTACATTGCAAACAATCTATTTCAAGAATATCAACCACAGCTTTTCCATATATTAAACTATACTACTATCTTATGATAAAGTAAACAGTAATTACAGTGAAATTGAGAACATTTGGATGCAAGTAAATAGTGACACATATTTACATGCATAAATGTCTCCTTTTTTCAGGGTGCCCTGCAAACGTTATCTGTAAGATTTTAGTTGAGAGGGGTAGTGGTGCTAGTTCAGCAAACAATAAAGACATTCTCTAATTACTAGATCATTAATCCTGAGCTATCTCTATAGTTATGCTGCTATAGGCTTAGGCTTCTGGAGGACATAGGGACCCCTATTTCATCATTCTATCTCTATTCTCCCACTCTGCAGAATCTGTTAGTTTAATATCAAACGTTATGCTCTCTCTGCCTTTTCTCATAGTAGCTTTGCCTTGTCTGTTCCCGTTTGGCTGTGACACCATCCTGGAGAGAAATATCAGCTGTGCTGCTGCCATCAAC
>NW_015150581.1:874318-875524 GCF_000732505.1 Cyprinodon variegatus
TTGACGGGGCCGCCTTTTACAGTTGCTTTTTGTGTCTCTGCTTCTGTCTCCTTGAACCCCAGTCGGCCTCGGCAGATGGCCGTTCACACTGAGCCTGGTTCTGCTGGAGGTTTCTTCCTGTTAAAAGGGAGTTTTTCCTCTCCACTGTTGCTACACGCATGCTTAGTGTGATGGATTACATGTACTTCCCAGTCAATGAGTCATGCAATCAACTGTTTTTCCTTAGATAGAAAACTTTGAATCAATTTGACTGTATGATCTGGTGAACTGTAAAGTGCCTTGAGATGACATGTGTTCTGAATTGGCGCTATATAAAAAACTGAATTGAATCGAATTAATAAACATTTCTTATTATTCTTTGAGAGCACACAGCAGGATTTTTCATAGACCAATCAATGTTAAACCTCGGTTTGGGGCGTTCAAGCAGGGTATTGTATTTCCAATAAACAATATGTCAATAAATGAAAAAGTAGCCTATTGATTTATTTTTTTAACTGCAAGCAGGGAAGCAACTTATTGTAAGATCAATTAGCACTTGTTTTAACCTGCTGTGTTCAGGTAATTTAGTTGTCTAAAAAGAAAATATTTGAAACAGTTCTTTAAAACCTGAATTGATCTCAATATCCCTGAACTGGATCTGTCATACAGCCTCGGCTGCGATATTAGAAGCCACCTGTTTATTGAATCAGTCGGTGCGTGGCAAGACAGCGCTCCCCTCTCTGCGGTGGTATAGTCCATAGATAGCAGAAGGTCTAGCAGCGCTTAGCCTCCCTGCTTTTTCCCTGACAGGCGCTTCCAGTTACACCTCAACTCCGTCTCTGGTTTAGAGTCTTATTGTCCGCTCCGATTTGTCCCACATCTCTGGGGGTTGACATGGAGGGAGTGAGCAGCAACAGGAGCATGTCTTACAGTAGATGGAGTTATGACAGGTAAGCGGCATCCTGTATTCTCAAACGTCTGTGCGCTTAAAGCGGCTGTCAGGTTTTGTGCGTTTCGTTTTTATGATGCAGGAAGGCCGATTGTTTTTTTCACAGGATGGAGCAACATCTTAGCGGAATTCCTCCCTCTAGTATTTACTATTGGGTTGGAAAATAAAAGGCTTGTTTCAGCATCGCTGATAGATGAAGGGCTCAGTCCCTGCTTGTGTGTCATTGGTGAACTGATCTATCTATCTATCTATCTATCTATCTATCTATCTATCTATCT
>NW_015150581.1:875563-880054 GCF_000732505.1 Cyprinodon variegatus
CTATCTATCTATCTATCTATCCATCCATCCATCCATCCATCCATCCATCCATCCATCCATCCATCCATCCATCCATCCATCCATCCATATAGATCTTAATATTTCCATTCTAGGGACAGTCAATAATAAATGAACATTTGAATGATCATTGTGTATGCAGTGTGTCAACCTAATCTTGGCAGTCATCAGTGTGAATGAGTCTGTGACTTCATCTTCTTGACTAGTGAAGGGTACACATTCAAGTGAAGGGTGATTGCTTGGAGTTCATCCAACAGTCAATGACATATTTCTGTTGAAACGAGAGGAAACAAGCCATCTCTTGTTATTGACTGGGAAGCAGTTGGGATGGAGGATGTAGGACAGCTGCTGTTTCATTGATTATTAGGGGCAGAGCGGATGAGGTTTTACCTTAGCAATGTTTAAAATACTTTGGCTCAGTCAGTTTACATAATATTCTCAATATGTTTTTGGATATTCCAAGTATTTTTTTGTTTGTTTTCTTTTTTCTTGAGCCACTAGGCTTTAAGCTATAAAAAAAGCATTAATGGAACATATGATTTGATATGAACAGATAATATCTAATCTAATTCAATTAAAATACCTTGTGTAATTTATTTAATGATGATATCAAGAAAAATGCCTGTTCAAACTAAGGAAAGAGAACCAGATACCCTATGCTCTACTTACAAGTGTTACTGCCTTCTTCTGAAATAACTTGTGTTAGATGCCTCTTCATGTTACAAGGTGTAGATCTGCTAAAGTATCATTCTTTTTTAAATTTAATATAGTCTAAAAAACACCTTATGACCTAAAACTAAACTTTAAATGTATCACAGTCTCCATATAATACCGGTAATTGGGTTTCCAGGTCCTACTGTAAACAGCTCCAAACCGTGACATCATCACAAGTGACACCAGGTTCTTCTCCTTCTTTCTTGTCTTTTTATTTATTAATTTAATTTTTAACTTTTTTAGTGTCAAATAAATAAGTTTAGACCTATTTGCCCAGAGAATATAATACCAGGTGTTATGGGCTTTAAGATCAAATGTTTTCGCACTGCATACCTATTAAAGGTAGACCTGCACAATTTTTATGAATTGTGGGCTACAGTAGTCTGTAAGCCCTGTGATGGCAATTTGGGGTTTTACCAGACTTATTTTAGCATTTTGCTGTCTTTTTTCAGTGTGAACCTGATCGGAATACCAATCTTGACTGATTTCAACTTCTTTTTTTTAAGGAAACCTGACCAATAAACTGTGACAATTTCCCTTATAAAGAACACAACAAAACAAATCATATAGTTCTTTAAATATCACAATTTCTCAATGGTCAGGGGCACATTCAAGTTTTAAATGAGTCAAACATACTTCTAAATGCCTAGTAATGATTATCTAATAGTGTATACCTGAAAGGATAGTCTCTGTGTACTTTTAGGTATTTTAATTGAAACTGAATGCGGGATGTTCTGATGTAGTCCTGTAAGGAATTATAGTTTCTTTAAATAAGATTTTAAATGGAATTTTAGATGGTATATCCCCTTGTATATTACTTACATTTCCTAGGATTTTATAAAATTCATGAATGAATAAACTGAATATGAACCATCCATATTTCTAAATATATGAGCCAAATACTAATTAGCTGTCATTAGGTTAGTTATTTGTTTTGGGGGGGCTGTAGTGTCCTCCTGAGACCCGAAAACAAACCTGTCCTGCAATTCCTTTTTTTATGTGATTTCCCACCTATCTACGCCTAAATGAACACCTTACTTTTATTTATTTATTAATTATTTTTTTTAACATATATTTTGATTTTATAAGTCTGAAATTGCACCTTATTAAATAGTAAGAAATTACTATTTCTGATTTTAGAATAACTTTAACCAAATAAAGCAACACATTTTTACAAAATGCAAACCATTTTTGAATATCTTCTGTAATTTCTTTACTTTTAGGGGCAAAATTCCATTGATTTTGTGGATTGAGAACAGTAAATTATAAAACTTAAACATGCTAAAACTAGTTTTCAATTCTCTCTTTTAGGAAAGTCTTGATTTCATTTTCAGTAGTTTTAAGTTTCTTTCTGGCTGTTGGCATCTGTCTTTGATTTGTATAAATAGTTTAATCTTTAAAGATCTTTTTCATCAAAATACAGTCAAAAGTATTGAATCGGACTTCAGTATTCACTGATTTTAGGATCATTTTGATAAACAGTAAGCTTAGATAGCAGAGGTTTGATGCAGTTATGATTATAGGAAAAGCACAAATTAATTAAATTCAGCACTATGAGTGACTTTTAACTTCAGCACATCTATTTGAAATGAGGAAATCATTGAATTAGGTCCTGGCCATCAAAGTTCCTGCCTCCTCTCTGGCTCAGAGAATGTCCCTTATCCTCATACATCTTAATCCTCTCCTGTTTTACCATATTTCTCTGTTGATATTCTTCCTCATCTTTCTGTCCATCTAACAGATCCAAATCTGAATCTTGTTCCACCATCGTGAATAGAACCCTTACTGCTTCACTTCTGTCTCCTATGGCAATTGGCAGTCACTAAAAATACAAATATTAACCCGGTGTCCAGTAAAATAGATGTTTATAAAAGGGCTATTATATATGAACAGAGAAACTTCATAAGATGTCAAAATATTGTTGTTTAGGCTTTATTTAACAAGATTATATATAGTTATCCTGGCAAAAATATCAAAATAACTTAATTATTTGACATACCAATCCTTTTATCATAAAATGTGGGTACAGGTCAGCCAGCCATTTGGATTAAGTAAAAGCAAGGGCTTTCCATAATGTACACCTACATCACAGGAAAGGCCAGGGTGTCCTCTAAATATTACAGTAGGGCTTGATAAATTCATCCTAAATAGTAAAAGAAGATTAGGGTGAACACAATGTCAATTATAATGCACACAAATGAATGTTCCGTGTCCCAGGAGGGTAAAATAGATGCATGGAGATGCCATGAGTAGGTGCAAGGATTGGACAGGATTTTAGTCCTACATATTTCAGAATACACAAAATTATACAATATGGCCATGCCATGGCATCACACTTCTATATGCAATCTTGTTAGTTAAGAAAATCTTGTATGTATTATTTCATTTCAGGCTCTTATGTGGAAAGTTGTTTAAACAAAACTAGTTCTTGGAGAATTGGAAGATGATTATGTATCACCTGCAATGTTTCTACCTAGGTTTACCCTACAGAAAATATGACGGTTACTTGTTGCTGGGTATCAGTAGTTGTTATGTTTCCTGTTGGAGCCTGTTTATTCTTGTCCCAACAGCATGTGCAATCTCTCTGTGTCCTTCTCACCAAACACTATATTCCAGAGATGAAGGTCAAGATGGCCTGACAACACGCAGTTCTGAGTCTTCACATCTTGAAGTTCTCATGCCTATAATAATACATAACAGGTTGTATTTATTTTTTCTACTTTTAGTTTTTTTTATATATATTAACTAGAACTTAAGCATTGTAAAAAAGGACCTGAATTGGACCTCAGTTTTTTTTTTCAAACTTCATTTATTTTCCTTTTATTTTAGTACTTGATAATGAGATGGATCAACCTGATAAATGTCATGGTACTGCCTTAAGTGTGTTCTTGTGCGGTTGTGGCCTAACAGCATCATTGAAATTAAATTCAGTCTATTTATATAGCACCAATCCACAACACATGTCATCTCAAGGCACTTTACAGAGACAATTTAATCAGATCATACAGTCTGATTGGTTCAAAGTTTTCTATCTAAGGAAAATCAGCTGATTGCATCGACTCATTGACTCAAAGGCAATCCCTCAAACCAAGTTAAAGATAAATATATTTGTTTCGGCAAAGCATGTGGGTCATTTTTCCTTCTATATTTCTGGTATTTTTTAGATTCTTTCTTTCAATATTAGGTTGAAAGAAAACTTTCTTTCAATCTATTCTTCTTATCCAAAACTATTGTGAATAAAAGTTTAACAATCTAATTTAATATTCTTCCCCTTTTTCTAATATAGACTTTCTTATATGATTGTCCATCCATTTTAAGAGATGTTCCTGGTCCAATATACCTGGATCTATTGGCTGAACTGTTTGCATCTCTACACTAGGTGAAGGACAGGTGTTTGGTACCCGTGATCAGGATCATCCAGGGACAAACTTTTCAGTTTTTTTTTTCAGTTTTTAGTGGAGCCATCTGATTTTTATTTCAAATGTTCTGTTGATTTAAAAAGTTTCATTGACAAGGCGCCCTAACAAGAGAACAAGCTGAAGTGTCACCGCTTCTCTACCTGGCAATGGGGGGGTTTCAAGTTTATTTTTGCCTCATGCAAGACCTAATAGGAGTAATTCTTCCATCCATCCATCCATACATCCATACATACATACATACATCCATACATCTGTACATACATACATACATACATACATACATACATACATACATACATACATACATACATACATACATACATACATACATACATACATA
>NW_015150581.1:880064-919588 GCF_000732505.1 Cyprinodon variegatus
TAGGAGTAATTCTTCCATCCATCCATCCATCCATACACACAGACACACACACACACACACACACACACACACACACACACACACACACACACATACATACATACATACATACAGTTAGTATGATAAAATGAAAAAGTACCTAACATTGTTAGAAACCAAAATAACAACCAGACTCCTGTTTTTTGTTGTGTTCTAATTTTTTGTGTCAACAGCCATTGGACATTTTGCACCGTGTAGGATGGCTATTAGTCATTGTTTGTTTGTTGGTAGCTTTTCCTTTTTTACTTATTCAATTTCTCAATAATATTCCTGTGTTGCTGTCCCTGAATTTAGAAAATGTTTTTATTTAAGCAGCTGCCTGATGAAAATGTTGTTATTCTGTAGGTGCTACTATTTAATTTTGATCAGACAAAGAACTTTTCATTAATTTGGAATCAGCGAAAAGCTTATGAAATATGGACCTACTGTCCATCTGGACGCCTGTGTAGGCTGTTTCTGAAAATGAGTCACAGAGGATGACGATGTAGTTAAAGTTTGTTGAGATGTTTTAAGCAAAGTGGTTTACCAAAAAGATGACTTAAGGTGTCAAAACCAGTGAGCGTAGTCATTCATTGCTCGTATTGTTTCACTCCATGAGGCACTTTAGTTAACCTTATCCTGTTCAGTGTGTCAGTTTAGGATTAGCAATATTATAAGCAAAATGTTTTTGTGGTGTATGCAAACTACACACTGTAAACACTGAATAAAAAATTATAGTAAAAATAAATTGCAGTATAAAAATAATGGGAGAAAATGTTGTATTAGCCTATATAGATATAATTCGATTCAATTCAGTTTATACATATAGGGCCAATTCAAAACACATGTCATCTCAAGGCACTTTACAGAGACAATTCAACCACATCATACAGTCAGATTTGTTCACATTTTTCTAAGGAAAACCAGCTGATTGCATCGACTCATTGACCTGACACCAAGCATGCTTGTATTGACACTGGCGCAGAAAAAACTCCTTTTTAACTGGAAGAAACCTCCAGCAGAACCAGGCTCAGTGTGAGCAGCCATCTGCTGAGGCCGACTGGCTTTCAAGGAGACAGAAGCAGACATAGAAAAAGAAAGAAAGATACAAAAGGCACCTGTCAACCAGCTTCACAGGTGGCCCTGTCCAGGAAACACACAACCAGACAGATGAGCTCCAAGTCAGCTCCCATGTCAGAGGATGAAAGAGAGCAAATCCAGTTAGTCACAGTCAGAGAAACAGGAATACACTGAAAAATAAGCTGAGCTCGAACATCTATAAAAGGTGTTTATAGCAAAGGTGTTGATATATAACCCAGCCTTTGTTCAAAACATTACAATCAAACATTAAAAACTGATCTTAAGTGAGCATTTACTCATAAATATAAGCTACTTTTTAACTGGTAATATAAAATATATAGATAAATTCTACAATAATATAAAACACAAGTAATACTTGCAGGATGTGTGTAGCTTTCAGTCGCTGCGGTTGCTAAACCTTTAGAAAGCAACAAGCAACACTAAACGCACTGAGTTACTATTAAAAAAACAAGCCTGCATTCACCCCTCTAGATTAGATTCTACACATGAGAGCTGAAAACATATCTGGTAATTTTCATACCTCTTTTGTTGCATAATAACTTCTAGCTTAGTTAGCTGTTATCTAAAAGTTAGATAAACCACCGCCCTGGAGCACATGACTCATTTACTGTAGGGACGGCTCTGAACCTCTTAAGTTCCATAGCAAACAAGGGGTAAATGATTAGGCAAAAAAAAAAAATCAAAATTTGTGATTTTATGTTTCCATTTTCCTTTGTACTAACCATGAACCTTAAAAGCTTGCTTGCCCAGAGTCCATTGTCATAGGATAATAAATGTACTGTTGTGTGTAAAATTGCTTATTTCTACTAGCATGCATGGATCTGCCTCTGCCACTTTCTCTTCTCTTCTGTGTGATGGTAAACCCACTTTAAGGGTATTAGTGCTGGTAGGGGGAAGAGTGAAAAAGTCAGTTCTACATCACTCTTGTTAAATGTCATATCCAAACTAATTATAATTGATTGAATAATTGATTGTGCAATTTAAAAATTGCACTTTGCTATACTGTGATAGAATTACAAATGTTTTAATTGCTTAGCCTTACTTTGCTTCTTTGCTAAAAATAATCTCAAAGCACATTATCATATGAAAACAAAACCTTTTCCAATAGTGCATATGGTTTGATATTGTATTTTAACCATTAAACATACACAGTCTGCATATCTATAGTATATTTTACCAGTTTAGTGGACTCCAGCTACTCGAAATCACCACATCAATGAAAGGAACTATTTCATGGTGGCACTTGTGTATATTTGCAAAATAAAATATGTTTAAATTATTATGCGTCTGGGTGAAATACTACAAAAATATAAAACAAGCCCTTTGAATTATTTGTTTTTGAAGGAATTAGTCATATGAAATTTGAACTGGTGCATTGAAAACTCCGTGTCAAGTAGTTGTGTTAAGCATGGTTTATGCTTGACATGTCTTCAAACGCAAATTACATACGGGCAGACAGAATTTCCGCGCCACAGAAAATTTGTGACAAAGCCACTCAGGAAAAACGTGCCGTATGGGCAACAGTTCCTAACAGCTAGAGTTCATAACGTAAACATCGAGAGACATCCTGTGATTAGCCACCCTCAACAGATTGTTTACAGCACCCTTCACCTATGGGTTTCTATAGGGATTCTATGTGAATCCACTGCAGATGGTGTTGTCACCACCTTTGGTGTGATTGCACCATTAGAGTTTTAATACTAGCTTGTAAATAAACAAAAATGAGAAATAGAAGTTAGACTTCAACTTTTATTTTTGTTTTGTCCCTTCACTGTAATTAGTCTACATTCCTGGCTGGTAAAAATATACTACGGTAATTTTCCTTCCTTGGTACATTTAACAGTGTTTCTTTAAACATAAGGTGCTTAATGCCAAAGAAAAGTACAGGATGATAAACCTCTGGGGAGCATATGTTGCAAAGGCAACTGAAAGAAAACCTTATGTTGTGTAAAAATGGTCAGAAATTAATTAAGACAAAACATATTCTGAATGGGAGTAAGATACCGACTTGCCATACTGTAAGAGAAATTCCTGTCATTACTGGATCTTAAGAAAAAAAAAAAACCCTGTAAGAGATACAGTTAGGTATTCAAGCTTAGCCTCTCTGATGTCTCTTTTCCTCAGACTTATTTACTTCCTCAGACTTGTTTATTCACTACCCACAAGTGTTGGATATAAAAAAACTGATTTGCATTAGTGCAATGCGTATGGTAACTGATTGACACATTTCTTTCTGCAGCTGTAACAGTCTGGCCAGAAAGTAGCTAAAATGACAGCTATGTCTAGACAGTGGAAGACAGTTTACTCTGTCTGCTGTTGAAAACTTTTTCATAGACATTCATTTGAGAATTTGACTGTATGTGATTCACAAAAATATATTGCATAATTTCTGTGGATTTGACGCACATACATAACAGGCAGTAACTGGAAAATTTATTAGAATACAAAACAAAAACTGTTATTTATCCTGATTATAAACATATTGAGACATATTTTGTTTACCCTTTTATATAAGACTAGTTAATAGTTCAAAGGGGAGTGGCAGGCTAGTGGTTAGGGCATAGAGCTTGCAATCCTGAGGTTGTGAGTTTGAAACCCACTCCCACAGACTGCTCCTCTGGGTCTCTGAGTAGCAGTAACCTCTGAACACCCTTATTCCATTAACATAAAGATGGTCTCCTATCAGACCACATTTCCCCCCGAAAACTGGAATAGAACATAATTTTGCTTCATTATTTCAGAAATAATAACAACAAATTAACAAACAGATTGATGATAACAATAATATGCTACAATAGCTACGTTTTTTCCTGTTTCTTTTTCTAAATTATAATATAATAAACAAAAAGAATACTTTTATGAAAACTCTGTAAAGGGGATTTTTGTATTTTTAGACCTTGTTTGTATCATACAATTCTCTGTGATGAAATAAATGCCGGCATCATGAATCCCCATATGACAGCAGCTATGTGTAATAAAGAAAGATGACCTGCAATAAGCAGATCAATGACCGAGTGATTGATAGCACTGGAGGAGTGAAGTAGAAGGGAAGGACAGTCAATGGCCAAAGTAAACCATTATAAACACAAATAAAACTGGTTTAGACACCCCTCAAATTACCACATAAATGCATCAAAGGCAAAGGCCAGTTATATCAAATGCCACAACTAGTAAGCAATTTTATGTATTCGTTCACACTCAATTATGAGAAAGGCCTGAGCAGAGTAAAATCACACCGTTCTTGAGTCATTAATCATTTTTGGTACCTTTAAACAACTGAAACAATGTCATCATTTCACTTAAAAAAAAACACAAACTACTTTGGTTTGTATTCACAAGCAATGCATGTGTTCAAGAATGTCCTCTTGCATTACTGAATACATTATGTTTTGTTTTTTATAACGCAAATTCATATTAAAACCAAATGTTGCAGTAATTTTAACTGCACTGAAATATACCTACAGTAAATAAAACATAAATTGATTATTTTACCGTTTACAGTGGATTCATGTATTTTAGACGCAGATGTCAACCTGGTCACTTTTCTTGGTGCTTAAGAGTTAGAGACACTATTGAAGGGTTAGTGGGTGTTTGTATGGTGATATACTTCTATTTACTAATTCAGTAAGGAAAATATCCTTCCTAATCTCAATTAAAACTTTTAGTTTCTGACATCTACTGAGAATGACTAGGTGCTAATTAAACGCTATAGTCTTTTCTTTTTGTAACAAAAAAACTGTTTAAAAGAAGGTTTAATATGGAAGATACTAGACATTTGTATAGTTCACTTCTCAGTGCAAGTAAGATTAATGCTAAAGTAATCATGTTTTCATATTTCCCTTTTTGTAAACATCTGCTCTAAATGTAGACTTGCGATGAAAGGGCCATCAAAGGAAAATTACAAACTCCCTTTATAAATCACAATCACTGCAAAGTGTTATTACTGTGTTTGCAGCACAGCGACTTTGATGCTGTTAGTTTCCAACAGAAAAGGCTGCTGATTCCCTATCACATCAATGCGGATTAGTGCTAAGTTGCCCTTTGAGCAGCAGGTGTGCCTTTAGAGCATGAATCTGGAGAGACATGGCGATCCAGCTGTGCCCAGAAAAAATACTGATGTGAGAAAAAAACAACAACATCAAACACAGGTAACCATGGAAGTTATATGTAATAGCAATTTTTGGTTGTGCATAAAGAACAAATTAATAAATATACTTCTTTTTTTTTTGATTGTATGAATTTAAAGTTCAAGTTCAGTAGCTGTAGCTACTTTTCTTCATGGCAACATCCAATTTATGCTTTAGATGTGGAAGTCAGTGGTACAGATGTTTTAATTTAATACAATACTGCAATACTGCATACTAAATGCATTACAATCTAACTGCCTTATTCTTTAGCCATCTGTTATTAATTTCAATTATATATATATATATTTTATTATCCTTAAAAATCATTAACTGAATGTTAAAGAAACAGAATTTTCAAAACAAGGTTCATTCAACAGGTTTAAAATACAAGGCAAGACCCAATGGTCCGATACACCTATTGGAAGAAGTCCTTATTTTTCACAACTCAGCAAGTATGACCGACCTGCGCCTATGGCCCATAGAGCAGCAGATCCTGATCTGCGCAGATTTTCTTTTGTTTCCTCTGTTTTTGTGCCTGATGAATTGAAACAATGTCCCACATTTGACTGGTTCAGATTAATAAAAGTAAAAAAACAAAACAAAAAAAACTACAAAAAACGGCCAGTGCTGCTACAATGCAAAGCCCCATGTCATGACCAGCCTGCGCAGCAAGCTCTTAAACCAGAACAGAAACAGGATTTAGATTTACACAAAAATATTAGGAGATCTCTGTTTAAAGAAAAGGAAAAGACAACAACAACAAAAAAAAACCTATGGGATGGTATTGATGAGGCAGTGGAAAGATGGTTCTTTGAGAGCATTTTGTGAAGTAGCATATTTTTACTTCAAGCCATCTTGAGGTACAGGCCGCTTGGTTTGGCAGGTCATCAACCTTCCCCACCCAACAAGCTTTTCAATTTGCTCATACTGCCGTCATTGGGGTTATTAGATGGGGAAGTGGTTGAGGAAGATGGCAAAGAAGCTGCGGTGGGCATGCATCTAGAGCCAGGTGAGGGAGAGATGCTAGGGGACTGACTGGAACCGAGGAAACAAGCTTTGAAGATATCTAATGTATCCAGTGTGAAATAAATCATCTTATTTCAAGCTGTTTTATTTACAGCTCTGATCGCAACATGTAGTAATGTTACTGATGTCAGTAGTTTCAGAAGTAATCTCCGAGTCCTTGAAACACTAGAGAGAAACAACATTAACTGTTGTTTTGCTGCCACCTATTGTTCACTATAATCTCAGTTCAAACATCTATACCTACCCCAGTCACTTTGAAGTCCACCATAATGGTAATCTCTACTGTTAAATGAGAAACCTGCTCATATGTATTTATAAATAGTAATATCTAAAGCAATGCAAACATAGAAATTGAGTCTTTTCAGTTCACTTCAATTGCAGAGAATATTTCACATCAGCATTAAAGTTAAAAGAGTGATATAAAGAAGGCTGTTATATCATGTACGGTATATATAATATAATTATCACATTTATACAATATAATTAGCAAAAATGTATTTGCTCAAGTGAGAGCAATACACCTTCATAGTCTACTGTTTAATCTTTATTGGATGTATAGTCCCTTCTATTGAAATATCTAGAAATATAGTCCACCATGAACCAGATATTAACAATACCTATGTGAAATAAGAAGTTTTGCTCAAATATCAACTCATATTGAATTAAGTTATCCTAAATAATAAGTGATACACAAATCTTGGTTAAAATCTTCAACAAAGGCTTCGTACTTTGTAGTAAATTGTAAAAAAAACAAAATAAATAAATAAATAAAAACAACACATTTTACACCTCAAGACAAAAGATGACCTACAACAAATACTCGGAAGTGTCCAAAAATATTTGCAAATATGAAGTTGCAGCACAGTGTGGTTGCATGTCTGGCAGTTGTCTCCCTTTTCCTTCTTAACCTTCCTCCGAGCAGCATTAAGAGCAGCTTTTACTACTGCGAAGTATTTGTGACATTATCCTTCAGAGGCAAGCACCTATTACTTTCTCCATCTCAGAGTGTGCTACTTGTTACTGTGTAGAGATTACAGCCGGGCATTTAGCAGTTCTTTATGGTTTCTCAAATCGTGGTTTGTTGCATTGACCACTCATCATATCAGTCCTTAATATCTTGATATAGAATTCAAGATTAACCATGCAGCAGTCGTTCCTCCATCCATGTGAGGAAACAAAAATCACATATTCATATTCATTTCATTTGTATGATCCCATCATCTTCTTTTTTTTTTTTTTGCAACAATTGCAACATTTGATCAACAATGGATGAGAGGAAATTCATGCAAACATTTCTTTACCACTCATATGATGTTGTAATTGAGATTTTCTTTTCACTTTATTTGCTTTAATATTGCTACTCAAAGAATACTGATAAGTGGTTGTTGCTTTTATATGAAAAATACCCAATTACTAGGTGTTCGTAGAATTTGTGATTTGTCTGCTACAACACCCCAACTATTTGGTTGCTGTGTCTTACACAATCACAGAACTTAACACAGTCTGTGAATCAATAACAAAGAGAAACCCCAAATGATCAATTTGTCTTGCATAATTGTTACTGTATCCATGGGTACATTCTCATTTTTCACCAATGTAGAAAGTCTTTTAATGTGATGAAAGCATGTCTATGTGTTTTCACTCCCAAAGTGGACCAAAACAATAGAACTTTAACTTCCTATGATGTTACAATATCAATAAGTTATTATATGGTACTGTTACTCTTAAGGGTCTTCAAAATGTAAGATGTTATGATACAGATTTCTACTGAGAAAAACAATAGAAAAATAATAAAAAAAAAAACTAATTTCTCCTCCCAGCTTCAGCTGTGTTTGCTGTAAAATTAAAATGCTCCCATTTCCATCTTTTGTTGTTAGCTATATATGGTAGAGAATCTACATTTCTTGCTGTTGTATAGCGCCTCTGTGTGTCCATGAGCAGTTACTACAATTTTTTCCCTTTAAGTGCCCAATTGCACCCCCTTCTTGTGAAAATAACAGATTTATTGCTTCTCATTTCTGCTTCCGTGATGCAGGCACAGCTAGATATTAATTAATCATAGCAGTGGCAGCTGACAGCACAGTAATGCATGTGTGTTTGTGCTTTTGCATCTTACCCTCAGGCAAATGTTATGCTTAAATGGCTGACTGGTGAGCTTTTAGATGATGTTGAGTTGTTGCCATGAGAGCAAGCCTGCGGATGAGGCAGTGTTACTTACAGGGAGAGACGTCAGCCTCCTCACAGAGATGCTGAGTTGTGAAGTGACGTGAGCAACACTAGCTCACGCTCCAACCCCTTCTATGTCTCAGCCTCCTGTCTATTTTCCAATCTATTCAGATCCAAAGCATTTATTTTTTCTCTTAAAGGAGTCAAGATTATATTGTGTACACATGGTGTACACTGTGCATCACAGGAACTCTAATAGGTATTTTGTTAGCCTTTGGTGTGTATGACATGTAAAATAAGAGTCAGAAACTGAAAATATCTGTAGTTCATTTTTGCTCCATAGCTATCAACTTTTTGCCAAAATTTACATTTATTGGGAGGTTTACAGTCTAGGAATAATGGTTGTGCGAAGCTCTGCTAGGATTAATATAAAAAAGACAAGTAGGAGCACAAAGAGTGAGTCACAAGTATATTATCCTTGTGAACATATATGCAGGACTACTGTACAGCAGCAGACAAGGTGACAATGTAATTTATCATAGCTACCTCTGTTGTCTTTTTGTCAATGAGGTCAGTCTATGTGGGATGTAGCATCCTTTGAACCAATAAATGGAAATAATTTGTTCTTTATGGTGAAGAAAAATCCTTTGAAATGATAGAAAAGGAAATATGTTTTATCCTGCATCTCAACAGACTTAAAGATGTTATTGTGAGTTTAAGCAACAGTTTTTCTGTACATAAAGACTATCCTGAAACAAATCTTGATGATAAATCATCATTCTAAACTGGCTTTATGTGCCTCTGGAAAGACTAAGGTGTCCAATCTGTCATCTTAGTTGGTTGTCCCTGGATACAAGTGCTTTCTAAATGCAAACAGCAGTTTAACAACGCCCAAGATATATACTCATTGCTCAGGCTGTCACACAGAGGTAGTGATTCCAGTTTGCTTAATGCATTGTTACATATTGTTACACAATTATCACATTACACTTGCTTGGAAGATTATGTTGTTTTTTTTTTTTGCATTTTAGCTGGAACCCTGAAAGCAGGAATATGGATAAAACATTTGCAATTGTTACAGCTGAAATTTAAGTTACTCCATTAGATATATGCTGTTCAATAGCCCTTGCATATTTTCTGGTATCAGATGTATGCAAGACAGGTGTCATATATTCACAATGTGATAAATAAAAAAAAAGTTATGTGACAGAATTTTTTAATATAAAGAACATCATGTCATTCTTCTGTTCTGTAATATATAGAATGACATTGGAGGTATAGCAAGCTGTTAGCAAATAAATCGTCTGGCCATAGACGTGCTGTTCTTAGCTTACTACTGTCAGGGTTGGTTGTGGTTTGGAGGACCCAAATGCAGAGGCAGAGGTGAATACTTGCAGTTTTAATAAAAATAGTTAACAAAGGCAGTCCAAAATCCAACTAAAAATGTAACAGACCAGAACCATGGAGACATCAAGGGAAGACACGTAGAAGGAGCCAGGGAGAGACGACTACAGCGACGACAGGACCAGCAACAACAAGGAACCAACAAAGAGTGAGAGCAGAGGGAGAGCATAAATAGCTGACAGAGACAAAGGGAGGGCTAACGAGCTTACAAGGAGCAGGTGTGAGGAGACAACGAGGGAGCCAAGGGGAAAGGAACACACACACACACAAGAGGGCAACAGAGGACAACATGAGAACTAACATAAATCTAGAAATTACAACAAAATAGGAATAAAACCAATAAAAACTAGAAAACAAGGAGCAAAGTAAAGCATAACATAACCAAAACCATGACAATTACTGCATGTTCAAAACATTTATACCTTTATTAGAATGAACTGCAACAAGCAACAGTACAATGATCTAAAGTACTTTAACAAACAACCTAAAACTGAGGTTTCTTAAGGTGAAAATAATGGCTGCATTTTAATCTGACAGAAAAAACAAAGGGATGATTAAAATCAGGCCAGTTATTGCAAATTCATAGTTACGTTTCTTTCAGCAGATTTCGTTGCCTGCAGGGTTTCATTATTTTAAAACCATAGTGTTATATAATATAACTTTTGGTTCATTTTTCCAATGATTTAAAACAGAAGGGGCAAAGAGCTGTTTCTGATGCATGTTAGAAATGCATAAAAATATGTATATTTATTTCAATTATTTTACTTCAAGTTCTTGCTTTACAAAAATGCAATTCTTGTCGAGGTCTATCTAGACATAATCAAATATATACTACTCTCTTTGTCTTTATAAACAAGCCATATTCTGGATTTAGTGGTATGTACACATAAATCCATGTTATTGAATTGGGAAATAGAGGAGAACTTTAGTGTGCTGAAGCAGTCCATCTAGTTACCTCAGTGGGATTCTGGGAGACACTTTTATCCAGTATGACATTTGATGATCAAACCATGTTTTATGCATGCCCTCAGATGGCCACTGTGTAGTGTCATGCAGGGATTCATGTTGACACTAGAACCATGCTTGTTTATTTTATCTGTAAGTCTTTGTAAGCATGGCGAGTCAATCCCTTTCTTGAGAAAGTCAATCATAATTTATCTAAGATGCATAATTGTCTCCAAATAGTTAGATGGATAAATGGAAGGATCAGTGCAAAAAAGAAGGGAATTCTCTATTAGATAGCTTATTTTTTGACTTGTAATTCTAGATATAGAATTTTGAGGTCACTTTCGTTTTCTTTTTCAAGCTAAATCTGCACCCTATATTTGTGCTGAAGCTGTTAGATTTAATTTTCACCTCCACTTCCAAAAACTTTTTTATTTGCTGAGAGAATTAATATCTCATCTAAAACACCAGAGCATGTTTCAAATAAATGACCAGCCAAATGGCTACCTTTAGCTTTTCAGCTGATGGCCAGCAGCTTTGAATGCAAATGTTCTGCTATAATGCCTCCTCAAGGTGCATCACACCAAACCTGAATTTTGCGTCTGGAGCAAACTATTAACATGATATCCCTATGAAGAGGGTGGCTTTGGAGTGCTGCAGGGTGGAGTGAGGTGAACACTGTGATTTTGTGAGGTGTATGATGAGTTTTTGGTGAATTCAGCAGAGGAAGAGTGCCACAACCTCTATAGGGTCTGCTGGACAAGAAGCAGAGAGATATTGCCACCTTGAAAGGCAACTTCTTCAGTGGCTAAAAGACAGCAGGTTGATGAATTTTAGTAGCTTTAGCTTCTGTTTGGAGGCTTGTACACATTATAGTTAGTCTAAATTACTACAGGTAAAACTTACTGTGGTTTGCAACTGTGTAGGAGTTTTTATTATATAACAGATAATGTCAAAAATGCAAAGTTTTTGTTTATTTTATTTTCTGGCAATCATCAGTTTAACTAAGTCAAATTTAGCACTGATAGATGAATTAGAGGGGGAAAAACACTGTTCTTAAATCTACAGATTGATTTTCTGATAGGGAAATAGCATCATACATATAACAATACAATATAATACATACATATAACAATACATATAATTACAGATTATTAATTTATTTCTTATTTAAATTTTACAACCACTGACACTTGTTCAAACTATTATTTTAGATACAATAAAGGCAAAGCATGTTTAATAACTTCTCAGTCAATAGAGAGACCACATTTTGTGTTGTTCTTTAACTTGTTATTTTGTATGACACTGAGGAGGCTTTAATTATATTTTTTTGAATTACAAGGTATCCTTAAAATAACATTAGATACAGTGTCCAATCCATTAAAATGATAGTTTTTATGGTGGTTTTACTGCTTTAGTTTTGAAACCATAGATGTTTTATGTTTCCTTTGTGTTTGAATGTGGTAGCTGCCTGCTACCACTCATCAGGGCCAGATTATTCTCTCGAGCCAGAGGGAGAATGTGCCGGTGTTTCCTGAGTGTTTCCAATTACCTGATCCTGACCTGTTCTGCCTCTTAATCACTGAGCCTACCTGATCCTGTCGGATCAGTTTTAACCTGCCTGGTTTCAGTCATCAGGCAAGTTTATTCTTGAGCCAGTGGTGAAAGTGATTCAATGTTACCTGAGTGTTTCTGATTACCTGATCCTGACCTGACCTGTTCTGCATCTCAACCACTGAGCCTGTCTGTTCCTATCTGATCTGTTTGCCTGACCTGTTTTTGGACTCCTGCTGGATTCTGCCTGCTTAATGAACTTGGAGCTGTTTCTGACCGACTAGGACTTCCCTCTGAAACCTCTTTGGACTTGTGGGGCTGCAGGGTCTGGGAAACTCTGGGCAGCGTCCGCCGCACCTTGTTCGCAGCCCACCAGCTGGATCCAACCTTGTTCTCTGGGTATGGACTGTACTGTTAAACTGGGTTAGTGACTCATGTTCATAATCATCCTCTGTCACATTATCGTGGCAACTAACTTGTGTTTATCTCCTGCAGAGGTTCCTGCCTCAGACAACTTAGCCAGTGTTACCACAATTCCATCTTTAAATAAAAGCTTTTTGAAGTAATCCCAAAGTCTGTCTTGCCTTGAATACTGGGTCCTCTGTTCTGAGCCCTGACAGGATGTCATCATTCTGATACTGACCAGAATGTGTTAAAACTGCTATATTTAACAAACTTCATGTTGTTCAGGTGCGAGGACTGAGAAGGAGAGAAAGAACGAAAGAAGAGTAATAAAAAGGGAAAGGCAGCAGGTTGGTCAACAACCAGGTGAATGGGTACGAATAGCCATTTGATATCAAGTGATTCCTCAATATTTGTTGTACTAAAACATTGCAAAGATGTGTAACCTATTCAAACATAAAAAAAGGATAATATACATTTTTATAGAGCATGTAAATATCTGGCTTGAACTGCATTATTGCTTTAAAAACGTTTTTGAACATTTTACTTTGATTTATTTTTTTTAACCCTTTCCAAGTAAACCGAGGTAGTTTGTTGCAGAGTTTTGTCATAATTCCTGAAGGCAAGGGTGGATCATTTTTCTAAAAGGGAGGACACAAAGGCTTTAAATAAGCTTTTTCAGTAAAAGAAACACACAACAGTTTTCTCCAGTGAAAGAAACACATCTATCAGTGCGCTGCTGTTTTCTTCTGACAATTATGCATTTAGCTGAAAATCCTTGAGGGCTTTTGTACATAGAATACTTAAAGTAAAAAAAAAATTTCTCACTTAACTGTTGGAGAGTATTTTGAGTCTGTGTAACTTGCTGTGGATAAAGCCATTTTTACTTTCATGTCACATATTCTGTTATTGCTTTCTCATTTCTTATAAACTTTTGTTGTTTGACTGTGTGTTAAACCAGGCCTTTTGTTGAAAGGAAAAAAGCACACATAGTTAGGCCACTTTAAGTTTAAAAAGCACTTTTACTTATGTGAAAATGAAGTTGCACTTATTCAGAAGATGTTGCACCATCTATTGCGCTTAAGGTGTATCCATCTTTTGTAACTCAGCTGTTTTATGGTTTTGCATAATTTAAAAGGTTGGGTTATTAAATACCATCCATCTTCTATCCCCTGATGTGGACAAGTTTCTCTTTGGTTCCACCAACCTGATCTACTGGCTCTGCTTCAGGCACAGCTAGCAGCAGCTCCTGTGAGTGACATGACGTAATTCCAATCTATTTAGTGACTCACTCATTAGTTGACTCCTAATGGCGTAACATAAAGCAGTGTATTGTTGTGTAGGAATAAATGTTCTTGATAAATTATGTACATATAAATTGAAGAAATGAAGGTGTCCCCTGTTCATGTGTCTGATATGCACATGCCCTGGAATATAAATCATGTACTTAAAGGGTTCATAGAATGCAAAACCGAGTTTACATTGTCATAGATGAATAACGATAGTTCAGTGGGTGAAATGGACGTACAAAGAAGTTCAAACCCCTTCGACACCTCCTTTATCTGCAAATCCCACAATTCTAAACCTCCACCATAAAATGGGCGAATTCAAAAGAATTGATGTCAATTCGGGGATGTTGCCTTATTTGGTTCTTTTCCTGTACTTTTGTCGCGCCCCGAAATTGACATAAAGACCAGCCCATTGGTTCACTGGCCCAAGAACATGAATAGAGGTAGATGTAAAACACCAGTTTAGCTGTTTAGCCTACAGTTGGGCTTACTTCTACAAGAATTACAAAGCAGGCAGTTTCTCTGGACCGGACTGGGCATTCAAACCGAGCCATTAGCTCTGGGGTATGTCCGCTGGGAGGGTAGAGTGGCTGCGGCTTACTGTGAAGAGACACTGAAGAAGCCCACCAGGGAGACAGAGCTGGTAGAGACGACGGCAGGCCAAAGCTAGGCTCTAGGGTAATTGTTTGCGCCGGATGTCGGCTAAGGAACATAGAAGCTTGTGGGCGGACGGAGCGTCTGAGCTGGGTAAGGCATCAGCTGGTCCATGTCTATACTGGAGGTAGGATCCGAAACAGTCCCTCTAGACCTAAATTAAACAGCTTTTTTTAAAAGCCACATACAAACCTCTTAAAAGCATTCTCCGCTTTTTCCTTTGTCAACACTATTTTCTCTGTCTTACATTTTGATTACAAAAGCTTGTCTCTGCAGCTTCCTTCACTGAAACAGTTGCCAATTCATGAAACTTTCTCATCTCCTAATTTTTATATTTGTCAATTGAGATAACACTGTTGACGAATTTATGGATTTGATGATGCAATCTAATGTAAATAAACCTCGTCATCACTTGACAATATAGGTAAAGCTATATTTCAGTGCTGCAGTCTGCAATCTGACCTTTAGATGTTGCTAAAAATTACACATTGCAGCTTTAAAGATGTTTTGCAGTAAAAAATTATAAAATGTCTGTTTAATTATTGGTTGATGGCAATATTGACCAGATATGTTATCAGCATGAATCATACATACTTTTATGAGAACAGCAGCAAATAGAAGAGCCGTGTTTCTATCAGCTTGCTTATATCTAAAATTTTATATGCCGGAAGATAAATTCTGCTACTCATTTTTTAGGTTATGTCAGACCTATATCAGGACATCCCTATTAACTTCTGTTCCAGGACTTCTAGACTGCTGGTGTTAAAAGCAGAGCAGTTTAAAGGATGGAGCCTATGGTAATACAACTTACATACTTCAGAGCTGAGAGAATAGTGAGCTCAAAATGTACATATCCCACAGCTGTTGTGAAGGAACAAAAAGTAACATGAATAGTGGAGGCCGGCTAATTTCAGAAGGCTGTGAATATGTGCGCATAAAAAAATATTTGTACATAGATTTTAGTGGATAAAAAAGTACCTATTAGCACTGCAAGCCACACAGATAGAAAAGTGCGTCCTCAGTCTTTATGTCTGCTGTGTCTATGTTAAGGGTGCTGTATTATTAAAGCTGCGTGCTGTACAGCTGTGTTTCAGTCATTCTGACTGAGACAGGCAGACATAAGCCAGATATCCATTTTTACATCAGTGTGTCTTTTATGCCAGGTCCATTATTGTAATTAATGGTCCTGCTGGTCTCTTGTTACCAACTGTAAAATGCCTCTGGGAAAACAGGGGACAAATTGTCTTCCAGAAAAATTTCATTTGTTAGGAGGATCTTATCTTTTTGTTGTTATATGCATGTTGTTAGCCCAAAGGGAGGGAAGGAAAATATGGGGTAGAAAGTAAGTTAGTTAGTCTCCCACTCTGTTTCCAGTCTCCCACATTTTTAAGTGCTTTCTTCAGCATTAAATGCTAGAGCCTTTAGAGGTTATACCTGTTCTGTGGACATGGGGCTTCATGAACAATAGCTTTAAGATATATGCTTTTTATGTATTTAAAATACATTGATTTGTTGAAAAAGTTCTAATATAATGGATGCTACTCTGACAACTGCCATAGAGACATGCCATTGAAAAGTCCAGTTCCAACATTGCAAAAACTCTTTTCTGTAGTGCCATTAACTCTGTACAAGTAGATGCCATAAAAACTGACCAGAACTTTCTTTAAGAATATATCTAAAAGTCTGGGGTGTTCCCCCGACATAGACATTTTTAGTTTTCAGGATGCAAATCAAATATTTCACATCCACATCCTATAGCCCAGGATTTTTGTGGATGTCCATTATCCATATTTAACTTATAAGAGAGGCTTTGGTAATAAGTGAAAAGCTAATATACAGTATGAAGTTAATCAAAGAGCAATAGATTATTGTAAATTATAAATCTTAGATAGGTTTACTCAGCAGAACTCCTTAAATATTTTTACTGTGCTGGAATTATATTTTTATACCTTCATATCTTGTACCCACTTCTCCATTTTTAGGCTTGCAGTCTCTTGAGCCCATTTCAACTCTAACTAGTGCACCCATTTAGAAACACAAAGGTCATGCAGAATTACTCTCCCCCCATAGGTCTGACTTACAGTCACTAAGCTAACATACAGGTAAGACAAACATATCAAACACCTGGAAAATTTATTTTTAAGGACTACTCGCATCTTTGTTACCATTTTTGCCGATAAGCTGTATAGATGTATAAATGCATTATTTTGGAAATTTACCACACATTTGTATAAATCCTGCTTTTGCTTGTGAAGCTGTTTGTTTAGAGCCCTCTTCGGGTTACAAGGGTATTAATGCATCAGATTTTGTCGTTATTAGCTAAGCCTTGGAGTTTATATAGTTTAGGAGAACTGAGGTAAGCAGCTCAACCCTGGGCAGTGCCAATTTGCTTAGAGACTGACAAAAAATGAATTAATGTTCTTATAATGTGTAGTTAAAAAATAAATCATGATATTCTCATTTATGAAAGTTAATAAAAATTGGTAAATGCATTTAAATTGGATAAAAACAAGTCCACATCAACTGTACAGTTTAGTAGAGCTAGTAGTAGAGTAGTAGAGTCTGTGGAGGGCAGTAATGATCAGGGCAATCAAAAAGAAGCCACTGACTTCAAAGAGAAGAAAAAAAATCCTTACAATTTTAATGGAAACTTGGAAATGGCTGAAATCTGACTTTTTTATGGCTACAGTGTAAAGCAGGGATTCATAACCTCTTTGACTCTGAAAAGCCCTTTCACTCTTGCCGTAAAACCCATTTAAATCCGGGAACAATCAGCTCTTAGTGGCAGTGGGAACTGACATGTCTATCCTGGTCAACTGACTCACCAAGCGACCCACGTTAAAATCGCCTTGGCTCTGATCAGCATGCCGGTTGAACACCAGACCTAAAATACGTGACACCACTGAATGCAACAGATGGAGGTCAACACACTGTGCCAGTAACTTCTGATCTAACAAGCCTAAACAACTCTTTTTACATTCGATAAACATAGCGCAGCAATGGTAGGAGGGAGTTAAACAGATGAAAAGCAAAGTAATAAAGAATACTGACTACATTCTGGCTCTTCTCCATGTTGCTCTCCATTGTTTACTTCCCTAATTTTCGTTGCACTGTCGACATCAACAACAAGGTTTTTTGGCCAATTAGTCATATGACTATAAACTACCAATACTGACCTACGAACTGGAAGAGACAGCCTTAAACAAACATATTATTAAAGTTTATTTTATATATTGTCCTCTTTAAATGTCAATAAATGCAAATTTGCTTGAAAGAAGGCAACAAAATATAGTTAAATTTTAGGCTCTCACATCACTGGTGAGATGTGGGATATATAGGAGAGGCTTGAGAGCACGCAGTTTGGTCCTTGAGGGAGCATTGGTGCCTACAGGCACCGTCATTGGGCCCCCCTGATGTAAAGTAAAACAGATTTTTCTTTGTCATAATGGATAAAGATGCATCGATGTATAACCTATCAACAGATGCCTGTTTCATTTCCAATAAGAATGAAACTGCTTGGTTGAACACAAATAATAGCAAATCTAAACTTGCTTGAGGTAAGAATAAATTTGTTGATATCTTATAAAAATGTGTTGTTATCTTAAGCAATAGAACAATTTAATCATCCTTTTTTAATGAAGCAAATCCCTACTAGGATGGATTTTATAACACCATGAAATACTGAAGGTTAACAAATGTAATTTTAATGAACATCCACAGGCACTTTTAAAGCAGGAGCAACTGGGTATTGGTTTTGGAATAAAATGCACTGTTTGACAGTTTTAAAAAGTTACGAAAAATAAAAAACAACCCAAGTTAATTTGATTTAGGATTTTTTAAAGCTTGTCTCCTTGTGTTTTGTAATTGGGTTAAAAAAGTTGGTGTAACGAAAGCTGGTTACCCCCTGGGGTAAGCCTTTTTGAAATTGACCTTGTTTCAAGTGATTTATATTTATTCATGTGTTGTTCTTTGAATGGCTGTTTTTTTGTAAGCGAATTCTAATTTTAAATTAGCCTTTTCAAGATTATACAATTTAAAAGGTCAGTCAGTGCTCTTAATGTTCTCAAGTTGAGCTAGTTTATGGTTAGTGTTTATGCTTCTACTTATTTTTCTCTATTCCACCGTAGACGGTAGTCATAATGATCAATTACAGTGGGAAAGAAAAAGGATGGAAAATTAAGAGGATGGAGAAAAGGCACCTTACTGTGAGAAGGGGAGAAAATTAAGACCATAGGTCTATAAGTTTGACTGGATCAGTAGCAATAATACACATCCTCTGCTCAGTTTCCATGCCATCAGCAGCTGCAGGTTAAATTGAAATGTTTGACTTCCAGTGAGCTTAAAATGTGTATATCCCAAAGTGCATGAACTATTTTTGTTAGAGCCCTGTTGTTGGATGTACAAATAAAAAGCCCACATGTAAAATGTAATCCCCTTTAAAATCTAATCCCCTCTTTTAGCTTATGTATTTATAAAAAAAACAACCTATTGTGATACATCACAAATCACTTGAATGTGTGTTATTATTTTTAAAAAGGCTGTAGATGTGTTGTTTGGTTGTGTTTGGCGCCACTTTTGCAATTTTAGGGTAACCAAACACCCTAAAGAAGCTCAAAAGTATTTCCTAGCATGTAATTGATCAGATTTGTTAATAACTAAAGCATGTTGATCTGATTATAATTAACTCTGATAAGGAGCCAGAACTTTAATGGAAAATTAGATCACCTTTCAAATCAATGTAGAAAAGGTCATTCTATGTTTGACTAGTGATGTTATGTCATTCCCTGTGTACAATGGGTCTCATGTCAATGATGGATTTGAATTTTTATTTTTATGTTTTTACATACTGACTAAAAGTCTTAGGTTGTCTTTTAAATAATTTAACTTCAGTGTATAATTAATCATTTGCTGGGAAAAATTAATTCCAAGATCCTTGCAAAACAGAGAAATTGGCATATTCGGGATACGCATTGATATGCAAGTCTCAAGTCTTTATCATCAAATCCCAGTTCAACTCTCAAGTAAACACAGGTAACTCATGTCAAGTCTGAAGTCAGAAACTTTAAAACTCAAGGCCTTTGAAGTCTTTTTTTTAATTATTAATAAGGCTAAATTATATGGTAAAGGTTAACAATTGAACATGTCATTTTTTTTTGGATTTGTATGTGTCTCAACAAGTAGTGAAACCAGTGCAGCTAATTTAGCTAATGAGGGGAAATTAGCTAAAGATGACTATCCCATCGTAACAAAACAATATTACCTGCTGTTCTCTCTCCCACTGTTGTTTTATCTTGAAAAACCCAAAATATCAAAGTATTTCATCAATTCTATTTCTGTATAAGTGTCTCCATTATTTTTATTTCTTATTCTATTGAGAAAACACATGTCATTCATTTCTAATACCATTCATAAGATATGATGCAGGATTATAAACATAAAAGCCTTTAAGGCAAAGCATCTTTATTAAACTTAACAGAATATTTAGTTGAATTCTCAGCAGCATGCTAAGCTTTTGTAGGATCTGGTTGCTTTCTGGGGCTCAACCAGTTGTGTTTTGGTGTTTTCACCTGTTTAATTTAACACTCAACCACAGAACTTGCTCAGTGAAGGTTGTTTTTAAGGAAGGATTAATAGGTAATATAAACAATGTCTTCTAAATTAGCCACGTGATTGTGAATTTAACTGGATCTTCCCCTGATGTGCCTTGACATGGGGAAATCAATCTTGCAAGGTAAGATATTTCTTAGCTCTTTTAAGAGATTTTGGCCACCCTCCAATGCAGGTGTTTTCCCAAGAAATTGCCAACTGCTCTAGGGAAACAGTTCATGTAAAAAAACATGCAGTCTGAGGTTACAGATTCCTACAGAAGAGAGATCAATAAGTGCAGATTACACAGTTCCAATGAATTTGCTTGTTTCAGGGACCTGAATTGACTCCTTGTAATCCAGTGGTGTTGTGGGGAAGCTGCTTAATTTAACTGCCTATAGATGGACTCCTTAATAACCCAGAGAGCACAGTAAGTGGTGTGTGTTTGTGTAGAGACAGTGAGGGGTGGTATAGGGAGGGCGGAAGCAGATGTGCGCGAGGTTCTGAGCTGTGGCACTATCACAGAGTACCTTTGTCTGGCTGTGGAGAGTGCTGAATTAAAGGCTGTTGGCCCTGGTCTGCACACTCATATGCTAATTCCTCTTTGCTGCAAATAAATAAATTATTGCCAAGAAAACACATCCCAGTCCCTGCTTTACATGCCTGATAGGATGCAAGAAAGATGCATAGTGTTAAAAGAAAGGGTGGAGGGTAGCACTAGAATGAGTGGGTGGCACTGTTCAGAAATAGCATGGTGGGAATTTCAAGGAAGCAAAGCAGAGGGCGATGTCATGCTTCCCCCCCACCCCCATCCTAAGTCTTCGCTTTTGCTGCTGCAGGTGATGCTGCAACACAGATAACAGGAGTTTGATCGGGAAAAACAGAGAGAGAGATGGATTTGGATTGGGAATAAAGAGAAGGAGGAGGGGGGATTTAAAGGGAAAGAAACAGAGGGAGATCCAGACAAGAGAGTGAGAGTGAGGGAAGAGAGCCAGCGCAAAGAGAACAGGCAGCGAATGGAAGGAGAGAAGAGGAGAGGCATTGACCGGAGGCATATGCATGGACAAGAAGAATCGGGTATTTCATGTGGTCAACGTGCAGCCCTGAAGGGAAGCGTGCTGCCATCTGAGTGGATTTTTCAAATTAGCCACTGCTCTGCTTTTAGAGGAGAAACGAAGAAACACAGACAGGCTCGCAGCAGAGAGCTGAGCGCAGAGGATGAACAGGAGATGTAGGCTGTGTGGCTCTGATCGCTGTGCTCAGACCTCATAGCCACTCTCAGTGGTTGTCGCAGGCCGTCAGCCTCACAGAGAGGGCAGTAGCAGTCAATACAGAATGAGCTCCAAGCACTCCTCCGACTGGATCCCCTACAGGTACTGTAGCATGTTCTTGAGAGCATGCAAAAGCATCATTGCATTCGTGTTCCGAAGAAGAGTTTGTGTGTATGTGTGTGACCGTCCAGATGTGAAAGAAAGGAATGACAAGAGAAAGATTGTGAGAAAATCAGAAACTGATGTAAATGACATTTATTATTCATTTTTTTGTTTTGTGGAAACAATGTTGGCTATATTTAATCATTTGCAAAGCAGAGAAAAACAGAATAATTTATATCAATCAGTATGAAGGGGACCAGAAAAAAAAGGCATGTGTTTGTTTTCTGTATTAACAGCTCTAATTAAACAGTTATTTTTTAGTCTATTTCAGTTGTAGATTTATGATATTTGGGCTATATGATTATTCTATTATTATTATTGTTATTTTTTATTTATTCTGTGTTTTAAGTTGAGTATTAAGTTCCTTTCATTTTGCATAAATGTCTTTTTTATGTGCAACCAGAGGTTTTACCAATGCAGAAAATGCCCTACTGTCATTTGTATATGATAATTAAATAATTTTTATTGGGAAATAGCAAAGAAATTGGAGCCATAACGAGATTTTAGCCTCCTGCTGTCAAAACTGTAACTGTTTTAATCATTTCGAGTGCAGTATGAATCTGCTGACTCTTTGCTCTAGTTGAGAAACTGTTATCATGGTTTCCCCTGTTTGCTTTGATGAAATTGGCTTATAATCTGTGTGACTTTATCATGAATTTACAATTTTCATAAACACCAGTCTGGAAATAAGCACTACAAAACGGCAGACAAAATTACAAAACCACACACAATTCTTTTCTCGAAAGCATAAATTAAAGAGGGAAGTGTTTGGTGCAAACCTGTAAACATTAACGGGGATTATGTTTCTTAGTCCTTAGTGAGTTTGAATTTGAACTGCTCAAAACAATCAAGGCCCTGTGTGCCCTGGTTTAGGACACAGCAGTCCTCTCACACAAATACAGAGCACATATATTCATGAATATCAACAAAAAGATGGGAGCTAATCTGAGAAGACACACAAAGAAGCATTCCTCATTGCACAGTTGTTCCTTTGCCATGAGCGAATTCACCATATTTGTGTTTTTAGTTATGAAGGGATGAATCTCTTATTTTGTGTTGAAAGATAAGCCCATGAGGCTTGAATAATTCTTATCTTTTGTTGGTTTTTGAGAAAAAAAAAAGCAGCAAGCTATAATCGTTTCTGATTCTCCTTCAAGGTCAAATTATATCTATGCAGTCCACATGTGATTCATTCTCCCCTTTGCACCATCAGATTTCATAGATGGCACCATGCAAATTAGAAATTAAGTCCACGTTTGAGTCATGCAGAGACACATAATGTGTGAAAACTGATGATAGAGATAGGAATGTTTGAAAGGTGTCTGTAAAGTCAAACTCCACTATTCTAATATAAATCCTAACAGAATCTAATAATTTTTTTGGTGTGGGCATAATGGAATTGTAAATGCTAGATGTTTAAATTGAGCTGACTTTCAACAAAATTCCCCTTCTAACATGTTGAGAGTTTAGATGGCTAGTATTGTGCACATGAGAAGATTTGGATTTAGGTACTTTGAATGTCTGACATTATCAATGTGTTAATTAACATACAGTGCAGCTGCATCACAGCACACAACAAAAGTTTCTTTAATGTTCTGTTAACAATTGCAAACTTCCTGGTTATTCTGCAGGCCTAGTTAGAAAAGGTGAAACTCTACCTCAATGCCATATCACATCCATATACCGTACTCAGTATGCCACTTTCTGTTAGATCAAATGCACCGTTACACTTTACGGATGCTGTAAAACCAGCTGATGTGCTGCAGGATACCAGTGACCAGAGACTCTTTTCAAAGTGAAGAGCTGTTTGACCTGTATCTTTGGAGCCATGTTTGTGCCATTATCTTCCTGTCTGATGCTTATTTTCACTCTTGAATGCTCTAATTGCAGAAATAGAGTGCTTTGTTTGTCAGCATGTTTCACAGAAAATGGGCAGTAAATATATCTTTATTGCGACTGCGTGGGCCTTTCTCATTTGCAGCATAGTGAATATTTACTGACCGATGCTTTACCTGAGAGATTAGAATGTATTTCTCATGCATTGACAAAGGAGTTAAATGTTTCAGAACTAAAATAAATAGACATTTTTATAAATGTTTATTTTTTTCTTATGCTGCTGACATTTATCTAAAATGGGTAGCATGAGAAGCTCATGATTGTTATGCAACCAGTTCATCAGCCTGGCAAAGCCATAAACCAGCTTGTAAAGAAAATTGATATTGTTTTTGTCTCTAGTACGATCTTGGGACTTAGTCCAAATGGGAGTATTACATTCTTTAACTTTGAATTTTTCTGTAGTACAGTAAATCAAATAAATGTCAGGAGCTTAGAATGTAGGACCCACAAGTCAAGCACACAGATCAGGGTGATTTCAGAACAAGCCTTTTATTAAAATATAAACCTGTGACTGCTCGTCAGCTGGGGCGGGTTCACTGGATACTCTGTAGAGACGGAAACTCAAGTCAGTGACTTCAGAACTCAGACAGGAAGCAATAATGAGCATGATTGTCACCAACCTGGTAAAGTTCAGTCTGAGCCCAGAAGAGGGAGTGAAGTCAGGATGAGTGGTTTCTCCATAGCTTGTGATGGAGCCGCTTCCAGTGTTCCAGGAGAGAAGTGGAGCAATGACAAGCAGAAGCCAGAGCACGCAGAGGAGCAGAAGGGAAAGCAGGAACAGGTTTCCAGGCCAGAATTTTAGAAGTCAGAAGAGGTACAGAGAAGAGGAACAATCTGTCTGTCTTGCCTTGAATACTGGGTCCTCTGTTCTTACCCTTGGGATGGACGGACGGATGGACGAATGGATGGATGGGTGGATGGATGGATAAGTGGATGGATGGATGGATGGATAAGTGGATGGATGTTGAAACTAAAGCATTCAATTTCAATCAATTTCCAGATTTCCCTTCTTAGAATCCCATTCGCTGCCATTAGAGCCTTTTTGTTTTATTTTCAAAAATGAAAACCCAAACTATAGACCAAAAAGTAGAAATTCATACTTTGAGTGACTTAGCATAAAAGGTTTACCTTGAAAACAATGCAAAGTTGTTTCCAATGTAAAGCATAAAATATAGTCCTACAAAGACATGAAATGTATTTTACAATATGCATGTATTTTTACACCGCAGGCATATCAACATGAAGGTAGAGGCTGAGTCCAACATGCTAAAGGTCAAGATAGAATATTGTGTACTTTGAAACCATCTAAGTAGCAACACATGATGAATATGAAAAAAACACTATGATCATTAAAAATCAACAAAAGAAAAGGATCAGTCTCATGATTATTTTAAGCTACATTTAGAAAATCTGTATTTTTCTGATGAAACCTAAATACATGTTAAACAGCATGTTGTAGTTGGTGGCATAAAAAAAACTGAACATAATTTCCCCCATTCATTACTCATCCAGGGACCCCTCCACCCAGCAGTCTTTCATCTTTTCTCCCTTGCTCGGGTTCTTTTCCTCTGAATCTTTTGCATAAATCTTTTTAATTAAAGCCACTGAGGTTTTTCTCAGAGGCCTCCGCACAATGCTCAGCCACAAGCACTGCAGGAACAATAAGTGAGTTTGTCGCTGGTGATTAAAAAAACTCTGAAGGGAAAACTCGATGCAAGAATGCAAAAAAAGTCTACAATCACCCGTTCTGCAAATATCATGTGTCTCGTTAATGATGTCTGCTGTTTTATTTGCCTAGAATGATATAAACTTGACAGCAGGATGAACACTATATGAATAATGAAGGTTTTTATTATTCATTGTCATGCAAAGTTTCCTTTGTAAGAGCTGTATAGTCTCCATAATAGAAAAACAATTTTAAACATTTCATAGTGACAAAGAAGAAGCACACAGCTTTAGAAATTAAGTGCTGTTTGTGTCTGCAGGGAGAATTTTAAACGCTAGACTGCCATCAGTCAGAGTCTAACTGTGTTTGTGGATTACAAATTGTCACAAATACATTCAAAATTAGATTTTAGTGGAGCTTGATCTGTTTTTTTTTTCAGCCTGATGAGTTTTACTCCATGTACCAGAAGCCCAGACAGGCACATGGACATGCTCTAACAGCAAAGCTACTTTGATGGACAGTTAAAATGAAAAGCTGCTGAAACAGGGTAAACTAACAGGCAGTAACAAAATGTCATAAAGTATTAGAGCTCCTCTAGTTCTACTCTCTCTGAGGTGGACTTCACTTCAAATGCTTAAAAATGTCTTACTTGTATTCTGCTCCCATTCTATGCACAGAGAACAAAAAATATAATTTTTTTAAAATCTTTTTTTTATGCGATTGCTCTTTAAACAGGCATGTCCCTTGCTCTTTGTTAAATCTGGGCTTTCAGAGCTCAGAATGTAAAGAGTTGAGGTTGAGAGCCAAGGATGAAGGGGTGATAAAAATATATTGTGGAAATTTGCTATTTGTATGGTTTATAATAAGGAAATAAATGTATATAACAGAAACCATATCTATAGTGGAGGCTTTGTCAACAGGGTGAGTGAAAAAAATAAAAAAAAACGTAATCCAAAAGAAAAAGTGAAAAAATTCATATGAACTGCAAATATTATTTGGTGTCCTTTGATATAAAATTGTCTTTATATTATAGACAGCACTATGTATGTTTTGACCCAAGTATTAGCTTAATTTGACTTATGTGAAGTTATTTTTCAGGTTATCGCATGTACCCGTTTCAGAAACCCACCATTGTAATTTAGAGGATTAAATCTAGGGCACAGTGATATGGCTTAAAAGTAAGATCTCCAATGTTTCCCTACCATTCTGATAAATCTTTTATTTCACTTACATTTAATAATTAAAATGACAAATTAGACATATTTGCTTTTAAAAAATAGCTTTTATTTCAACTACTTCCTCTGTCAGGTGAACCAAAGGCCAATGGCGTTTAAGATGTTAAACATGCTTGTAAAATAATAATGACTCACATCAAACAATAAAAATTGATTAACTAAATGTTTGCAGCTAGTGGTGTTACATAGAGTGCTAGGTAATCAGTTATAGTTACAGTACATATCTAAAAACAGAAAGTTTAATGAACTGACATCACTCTGAGATATAAAAGGCCAAGGAGCGGATTTGTGAAAAAAAAAAATCTTGATTTTCTAGAAATTAAATCTTCAAAAAAAAAAACAAACAAAAAAAAAAGAAAAATTTAATTAATCAATAAAAATCATTTAATCGCTCAACGGTAGTTGGATCCAACAATGAATGGGCCATGTGACCCAAAGCACAGTTAACCTTGAAAAATTTAGGTTTTGCTACAAAACAGATACGCTACTCACCTTATGATGAAGGATTAAATCTAAAGGGTTGAATGTGGCATTGTCATCACAACTAACTCCATAGGTTCTCTACTGGTCCAGAGCGGTTTGCTATCAGAGCCCAAAACACAGAGGAAGACTGTATAATTTAGATATTGCAGTGCTGCATGTGGCTATGAGGGCCTCTAAAACAGAAATTTACAGGTCTAGTGCCTCTAGTGGCTTAAAATTACACAGCGCTGCTTCAAAATATTACTGATATCTCACCTATGTTTTAGAAAGTTAGTCAGTCTGTTAATGTTGTCAGATTTTGTTTTTCTGTTCTTTGATTAGCATGTGAAATGTGTGACCTAAGAAAGTATAACAGGTGGCAAGTGTTGAGATTAAAACAAATTAATTTTCTTCTAGCTCAGATCAGATGTGCAGTCCACATAAGCTGCTGAAAGCTCAGCCATAGGCAATCTAGAACAGTTTAGAAATGCTTTTACACAATTATAATTGTTCTTCGGTATTATTCTTCATTATATTGAAACTCCTAATCATTTTCAGGCTTACAGGTCCGTAGGCTATTCCTAGGAATGTTTAGCACTTGTTTATGTTTCTTTCATTTGTAGATAATGGCTGTAATAGAGGTGTACTGCATTCCCAAAGCCATAAAAATAGTTGTATGACCTTTTCCATATTTAGGTGCTAATTATGTTTTTGTTATTTTTATTTTGTTTCTTTTGATGATGACATGATTTGAAGACATGTTCTAAGTAACGAACAACGATCATGCATAAAAATGAACTTAAGGGATGTATCAGTCAGTCTCATTTAAAAAATTTAAGTTAATACGTATTTACGTGGTCCAGAATATGGACTGAATATGATAGCCTATTGTTTTTTCTATTTGTTATATATATAAAAAATATTTAATGGTTTGAAACTTTTCAGATCAGTGAAATGAGAAAATATTTTTTTCACACCACTGTTCATGATATCCTTTTTTTCTAACATTTATTGTAACCTGGTTCTTCTTCTGTTCATTTCTCCAAAGCACTTTAGATGATGAGGGGACAACCCTCCGACAGCAGAAACTGGACAGACAGGTGAGCCTGAAATATTCATCCCATATCGCTGATAAAAATAGTCCTGCATGGAGAAAAAAACTGAATAATTCAGGAAAGATTCATCGTAAAAGAGGTGTCCCTGTGGAAAGGGTTTTTTACTAAACTGTTCCCTGATGAGATACTCTGTATTTCTGCAACACATAAACAAAACAACTCAATAGCTGGTCTTAAATAATGTTTTTATTAAAGCTATGATTCATACGATTCTTTTTAAATATTTACATCATAACATCAACATAGTACATTATAAGAAGATCACGAGTCAGAGAGTCCTTTCTTCTTATTTTTTTTGTTGGTATTGAGGCTTTCAATTCTCAGCTGTCAATTATGTTGAGACTGGCCAATAGAGAGAAGAAAAAAGTATATAGAGAAATCTTTTTTGAGACAAAATGGTTTCACTCTGGTTGCAAGAAAACAATATTTCCGACTAAAAATACATTTTTTTACGAGCTTCTTTCCCTTGGTACTTGTTTTCCTTATGTCAATTTATCATTTATTTATTCTATGAGAAAATCTTTTCTCTCAAATGTTCTTCAATCTCAAATGACATCAGTTTTTGCGATTAGTCTGAAAGTATGTTTTCTCTAATATATTTATTTTATTTTCAAAATCATTTTCCACTTTACAATCGATTTAACTCTTGAATTTACAAAAAAAATAAAAAAAAATTACTCCATACCCAAAAAGCTTGTTTTTTGAACATAGAGAATTGTTAAAGAGATAAATGTGATACCTGTAGGTGTCCAGAAACTGTACCCAGGGATAAAACAAACTGATGGAGGTACACTTCTCAGTATATTTTGGTTGATTTATTTTTAATTTCTTATGATTTAAACAGAGATTCATCTTCAAAATTTATTCACATGCTCCTCCATTTAACTCAAAGATGAATTTGGTATCAGAAACTTTAAGAAGAAAAAGTGGTAGTCTTATTATGTGCAAACTTTTTATTTTAAAGAAAGCAGTATGAATCTGTGTCTTATTATATCAGCATTTAGAGTAAATTTTGGCTAAAATACATCAGTAAAAGATAAGAGTGATTTAATGGCAGACAGTGTATGAAAATATATTTTTTACTTGTACAGATTCCACAGCTAAAAATTATTACATTCATACTGAACAATCCCTTTTGTATGTAGTCCAGGATGTGATTTAATATCTCCTTTTTCTTCATCTAACAGTGCAATCTAATGTATTCTCTAATGGGAAACTTTAATATTTAAAAAGCTCTGGTTGAATATAATTAGTCCTGATAAAAGCCACGAAAACCATTTAGCCTGATGTCATGTTGTTTCAGGCCATTTAACATTGCCTTTAAAGCATAATAGATTAGGAACAATTTAAATTAAGCAACTGAAATAGCTCACAACAGAAAACTGATAAGCTACAGTAATCCTGCTTGCCTACAGTTCAGAAGGTCCCTTACATGTCTCTCTAAAGCTCAGGTGCATGAAGGGATTTACTTTATGATACTGCTGAGGTTGCTGTGGAGATATATCAAGGACATTCCTACTTGGATTACATTTATTTTTTATAAGGATGCATGAAACAATAGACTAGATTTTGAATTTGCAGACAGCAGCTTAAAATTGTTATTTTCTAACTATTCAGTTCAACTCACTTAATTTATATAGCGCCAATTTCAACACATGTCCTCTGAGGGCAATTTACAGTTCAACAAATCAGTCAATGAGTCGATGCAGTCAGCTGGTAGAAAACTTTGAATCAATTTGACTGTATGATCTGGTGAACTGTAAAGTGCCTTGAGATAACATGTGTTGTGAATTGGAGCTATATAAATAAACTGAATTAAATTGAAACATAGAGTCAAATAGCCATACCAGAGATTTTTATTAACCTACATAGTTGCTGTCCAGTGTAGAGAAATTGTTGTAGGAAAACTTGCCTAAAGTGTACCTTCATTAAATGACTTTTGCCCTGGCATTTATTTTCCGCTGAAACCTCAGCGAGCCCTCCTTGAACAGAAACAGAAGAAGAAGAGGCAAGAGCCTCTGATGGTCCAGTCCAACGTAGACGGGAGGTCGCGAACGCGGCGGACCAAACAGAGTGAAGAACAGGCCCCGCTGGTTGAATCCTACCTCAGCAGCAATAGCAGCACTTTCTACCATGGTGAGAAAACTCCTACTGTATCACTTGCAAGCATCCTTTGATTTATAGAGGTTAAACAGAGAGGTTCAGTAACAGATTGATTCAGTGAAATATCTCAGATGCTTTTATGTATACATTCAGAACTTGTTTTAAACCACAGATGAAAGTCCTCTGAAGTAACTCACATTTCTAGTTTCTTTGAGTTTGTAAAAATGGGTGAACTGTTAAGAGTTGAGATGGGCTGCTGGTAGTGTTGGGGCATCTGCAGCTAGGCTCCGAGGCGTGTGCCGAGTGTCTAATGAAACCCTGATCGATGCTCCTCACATTACTGTTTTCATGTCACTGCTTCATTTCCCGTGTCAGATTTCAAAATACTGTAGCAAAACCTAAATACAAACTGATCTATCAACAGCGTGCTAAAAGGATTAGGTCTTTAAAACGTGCTAAATAGCGCATCTTATCCATTTAGTACTTTTTCTGCAATGAATATGCAATATGGGGCGTTTACACGCAAAAGTGCGTCTTGTGGGAGGAGAACATGTAAATATATTAATTTAGCACTCGCAAAGTGATTTATTAAACCTGAAAGCAAATTTGCTAACGGTATCTGACTCTATATTTAACACGTTTCAAAAGAAGGTGCAAATGGTCTGTATGCGTAATTGCGCACACATGGCAGCGGTTATTGTCGCAAGAAGGAGACATCGAAATGAAGCAAGGAGACGCAGAGAATGCATTTTTTCACTCCGTGTGAATATTTTTGGAATGAACGAGGAAACGATCATCAAAACATATCGTTTATCCAGTTTGGAGCTGTTGGGGGAACTCCGAATGGATTTGGAGCCAGCCACAAGGAGGACCCACGCAATACCAGATATCACTGTGATATCTGGTATTGCGTGGGTCCTCCACTGAACAGTGCAATGTTGCAAGGAGTTTTGTGACACAAAATTTTTTGCAACATTGCACTTTTTTGCATCTGGGTCATTCCAGCGTACGGTTGCAGCGAGAGCAGGGATCTCCCTATCTCGTTTTTCAGAAGTACTGTCTTTTTTTTTTTTTTTTTTTGGAGTGTCACTGTAAGATTTAAATTTCTTAATGCACTAGTTTGTACAAACTACATACTTTGCTGCAAACCGCAAAACGCGCAAAACCATCATTTAAATAGGGCTTCTCGAACAGTTTTGCACCTGCCACCAGTTACGCAATCACTCTTGTTAAATCACCCGCAAACCATGGTTCAGCCCCTCGCGCAAAATTCCAGTTTGCGAGCGCAAATTACTGCACGCAAAATTGGATCTTGATAAATCCGGCCCTAAGAGTATTAAAACAGAATAGTCTAAAAGAAGAATGGAGCCAGCAAAAAAAAAAAAAAAAAGAGGGGCCCCTCCCATACGGGATTACTTTGAAATTACTCTTCAAAACAAGGTTTAAAGAAGTGCGTTATAATTTCATCACTAGCACTTACTTTGTCTCATTTGACATATAAGGTTGTCTAGTTTTTCAGGTTTTTCACCATATATGTATGTCATGTAATGCTCTGAACTTTCATATCAATGTGTTTTGCACCATGTTTTTTCTCCCACACTATTTACATTTGATCACTGCTGCCCTTTATGAAATTGAAATGTAAATTTTATTGCTAAGCAGCTGCTTATTCACTTTCTGAAATCTGTACAAAACGAAATTTTTGTATACACTCTGTGTATACAAAATTATATCAAAATTTGTCTAAGTGTTGGTTGTGATGTTTTAGCTGGTCTACAGTAATGATACCGCAATGCTTCAGCATTACAGAACTGTACATGAGAAATTATACAATACAAACACACACCAGCCTGAGTATGAATTTTTATTTTCTAAATGTATTATTTATTATTATTTCCTAAAGTTTATTTATCTATCTCAATGAAATTGTCTTTATTTAAAAATGTATTGTTTAATCTGTCTAAATTAGAAACAGCCACACTGTGAAATAAGTCCTATTTTCTGTTAAAAATAACTAATACCCAAATACTCATCCACTAGAAATTTGAAATGTAGTTATTTGATCAGCATTGACTCAGTCTCACACAGGAGAAACAGAATGAATGCTGTTAAAAGAATGAATTTCTGTGGGTAGTGACTATAAGGGATCTCGAGGAGTCCCAGAAAAAGATAAATTAGAATTACCAGTAAAGTTTTCCAGGAAATAAATAATGAATCGATAGCATACAGTCCATCTTCTTTGCAAAAATCTGTCCATGACATAAACTAAAATAATTGCCACAAGAAAGTCAACATACTAGAAGGATTATTCTAGGTATAAATAATTTTAATAACTTACAAGTAATGAGGCATATGTAAAACAAAGCACTCATTACTGTTGTCTTATTTTTGAAATATGAGGCCTTTCATAGTGTTTGTGCTGCTCAATAGTGAGTAATGAATGAAGCATCAAGTAATGAACCTTTAGGCAAAGCATTGGGTTTGAAAGCTTCATTGCTTTATGAAGCTTAATTTGGCCATCACTTTATCTTTAATGATTTCTCAGGAGCCTTGATTCTATTAGGTAGGTTAACCATCATGCTAAGACAGCTACACTGCTCCACAGCCATGCCCACAGCAGAGATCCTCAGTCCTGTAAATTTCAGACCAAACACGACGTCTTTGGAGATTTCTGCGAGCACCGCAGGAAGTTTGCCACTCTGCATTTCAGATGCACAGTGTTTGCACCCTAGACTGCATCATCAAATTGAAGTAGCATAAGCCTACTGTACACCCCACCCATGTGATAAAACTCATCAAATAAACTGAATGGTTAGTGCTATCTTAGTGCAGGTTTGTGTAGTTAAAATGATCACAAAAAAAAGATCATGCATGTTACTGTTGTTTGTAAATTGTTTTCTATGCACAACTGATTAATGGGCTCAGGGAGACCATCAATTTTTGGAAAAGCAATTGAAGCGATAAAAAAGCAGATCACTGTAGTTCCTTCAGATCTGAGTCTGGATGAGTGTCGGATTCGGCGATAGGTTCTTGTAAATCTACCCATGCAGCACCAATGCTGGGGAGTGGGCAGTGACAGACCGGGATTGGTGCTGGAGATAAGGGAGGATGATGAATGGTCCTTCTATGGCTAAATAAAAAGATTTTTTTAAAAGCCAACTAAAATCTTCTTCTGTGCATTCCATATTAACATTATTTCCTCTATATCCGATTTCTAATGAAAAAAGCTTCGCTTTGGCTGCTCTTCTTTAACCTACTTCATGTGATTTAATAGAAAAGTTCAGGTCTTTTCAACCTCAGGGATCACAGCTCTACTCTCTCCATACAGTGCTGCTGTTTGACAACAACTCAGTTCTATGTAGTAGCAAAAGGTGGAATGAGTGGGACTCACTGCTGGTTGCTTCACCCTTTGATTGCTTCCCTTTTTGCATAGTTAGATTATGTAATCCACCATCCTTGCCGTGGACACCATGCTTGGTCTGAATGCACCTTTAAGGGGTTAGACTCCAACAAATATTATGAAAACAATAATGTGAAAAGAAACTAAATAATTACCTCAGGGTTATATATACTTATTTGAAATTAAATATTGTGTTCTAACTTAATTTAGAGAGATTTTTGGGGGAAAACCGAGGAAGGTCTGTATCTCTCAGACATGGTCCATGTGCAACAGCAGAAACATTTCATTTTGTGTAAAAGCCATAATAACTGATCTATGTATTTATTAACATCATTTTTGATCAGCCAGACTCAGACTTTGGAATTCCACAGGCTCTTTGTGCTAACGGCACTTTTGTATTGATGTAAATCTAAACACTTAGGAGTTGAAACTGTGTTAAGCTGAATGTTGATGAAGTCCTCTTATGATGCACAACCACCAGGTATATTTTCTACTATGTCTTAAAGCTATTAAGTCGTACTTTTTACTTAGAGCAAAGGAAGCATAATGGATTTTTTTCCTATATAGATCTAACTAAGAATTACAAATTTGCTGTTCAAGAAGTCAACAGTTGTAAGCTTTCCTACTTTCTTTTATAAACCCAAATTCTCAAAACCAACATTTTCCATTAAAAATACTGTTTTCATTCATTTTAAAATGTTATAAATAAAGTATAAATTTTCTTCACTTTGCTGAAAATGACTTTCCATATCTTTACTTCATTTGAATGTTCTGCAGTGCAAGATCCTGAACGGGAGGAGGTGAAGGTGACTTCAGAAGCTCAGCTGCCTCGCTCAGCCAAAAAGGGCAAAGCATCAGAAAGCTCCACTCCGCAGACAGGCAGCGAAAAGAAGGAGAGGAAAGGGAAACACAAAGGTTAGAATACCATTATTCAAATCAACAAGCAATCTACTATATAACATTATGGCCAATGCTTAAAAAAATTCTCATTACTGTAACAGTTTAAATTATGAAATGGAATCAACCAATTTATTATTATTTTTTTTTTTTTAGCTTTTTTTCTGTTTGCTATGCTGGGGTCATGTTTTAGAGGCTGAACACTCCAGAAGCTGAACATTCAAATCTAAAATCAGTGTCACCTTCTTCTATTTTGGTGTCTAAGCTCTGCAGCTGTAGAATCATCCCAACACACTCACACATCCACAACCAGAAAGACTTTTTTAAATGTCTTTGCGGTGCCTTTCCATTGACTTCCATAAATTTCTACTGCCTTACCATGGCCCTTACCCTGCACCTAACCATTACAGTATCCTACCTAACCCTAAACCCAACATAAACTCAATTTGCAGCTTAAACAAGAGGACACAAATACCCAACACACACAAGCAAACTGAGAGGCTGTGTTTTTTTTAATATTCGGATTAAGCTCTGTTTTGACATTAGACAACAAGCTATTAGAACAGAGGCCTTTTTGTTCACTAGGTTGTAAATCTGCTTATATCTTCCTCCACTGACCCTTTTATGTATAAAAGCTTAGAAAGACTTTTAATTATTCATTGTTATTGGGCTTTCTTTATAATTTACTGTTTACAGTTATTTATAATAAGTAGAAAAACACTTAACTCTGTAATATGTAGAATTTCCAAACTATGTATGGATGTAGTAAATATTTTTAACTTCAAAATGTAATAAAATGTCACTAAAATTGCATTTTTTTTAAAATTCACCACAAAATGTAAAATGCAACAAGATTTTGGGTCGGTCTTAGGCCGATGAAAACTTTTAACTGCCATCGTTTGGGGATAGTTTCTGCAAGATTGGAATAACCTGTATTGTGTTTTATGCAAAATTACACATTCCTGTTTAAAATGCAATGAGATTTAAAGTGAAGTGCAGATATTAGCCCCCCAAAACACACACTCTCATAGTCTAAGAAACATTTTTGTTAAATATGCAAGATTATGGGAATGTGCAGTTACTTGTGGAGACCACTGAACTGGTCCCCCGTTAGGAAAAGTTCTCTTATTGGGTTTGGGCTCCATGATGTGAAATCAGTTTAGGTTAGGGCTAGTTGGTCATGGTCATGATTAGGGTCTGGGTTAGGTCATACAAATGAATAGAAGTCAATGAGATGTCCCTATACAACATGGAAACTTCAGAAAGTACAAAAAGTACACACACGCTTTCATTTAGCTGTTACTAGTTCTACATTTTCCTTTTATCAGAGATTCTCTTGCTCTCTCTCTTTTTTAGGGTTGGTTATTGTTACTAATATACAATGTGCTTTATAAATAAACTTTTATTGATCAGTTGATTGAATCAAGCTTGATATGGTTAAAAAAAACAGCCAGTATTTATTGTTCATGCTTTATTTATGCATGCTCGGTGACAAAAGCTCACTGGCCAATTCTGGGGTTTTAAGAGGAGAATGGTGGCTTTTAAGGATAAAGTTGCTGTGATGAAAATTCTGCATTGTTTGAAATGTTATAAAAGACCCTTTCACTTCAGTAAATTGTGAAATTTTCCACTAACAGCTGGATAACATGGCTAATCAGAATGTCCTAAATTTATTATTCCAGTCTTAAAGGTTACGCTCTCCATGGTGCTGAAAAAGAGTTTGCTTACAGAGAGATTTAATAATTGAATTTTATTGATCTCACATTACCTTTGCATTTGACCCATCCCCTTGGGGAGCAGTGGGCTGCCATTGTGTGGTACCCGGGGAATTGTGTGGTTAAGGGTCTTGTTCAGGGACCCAGAGATCAGCATGAGGGAATCGAACCGGATATTTGCAACCTTCTCAGAGCACAAGCACACTGCACTAAGGCCACTAGGCCAACATTCCCCTATGCTCCTATTTGTCGACAGTAATTAGCCATAATAACCCAAACTTGTTTCGTTTAGCATTACCACAAACTAAGTGCTATGGACAATGGTCAACACAGATGTTGCCTCTTTGGGTGAATGTGTCAACTTGCCTCTTACTGGTTTAGATGTTTTCTGTTCTCTTTGTGGAAACAGTGTTGGTCTTGGATTGTAAGTAAGCGGACAACATGTTCTTGCCCCTATTAAATTGTACTAAATTGTTTTATCAAATTCCTTCTGTTATTCCTCCTCTGTTTATATAGCACATTGTTCTGATAGCCTGTGCATTTAATGTTATAAGGTTTGTCTATGTTCCTACAAGTAATTTAACACCATGACAGTAACACTTATAAGCAACTAAATGGTTGAAAGTTTTGCATTTATTAAAAAAACAGTATTTAAAGTCTAGAATCCATATCATGGCTGTTATTAAATGCACTTTGATGACAACAACAGACACAGAGAATGTGTATTGCAAAATGGGCCACATGTTTTATTCACATTCTCATTTTTAAAACAGAGCAATCACAGAATTTTGCAATAGTCAGTGCAAAATGTAATAGTCTGTAATGCAACAGAACCTATAGAATTTTTGCATGGATTTCATTTCATTTAGCAGTGCTTATTAAAAAATTTGTTTTTTTTTTATGTTTTATTGTATATTTTGGAAGTAGAATTTATTACATTGCTATAAAGTTTGCCAGTTTTACATACAAGCTAAAAGCATTAAATTTCTCAGCACAATTAACTTTAAACTCTCATAGATTAATGGCAATTATTTTCCCCCCTGAACATCTCAGTATCTGCTTCTAAAATAAATAGGATAGAAGACTAAATTGTATAGTTTTACATGCAAAGCAATAATATTGATTTATTTTTTTGAGCAGCATCCTGAAAAGCTTATTCTTTTTGCATGATGGTGTGGCAGCGATCAACAGCCCAGCTGCCCTGCAGGATGACAGTCAGATCCAGATCCTGACAGTGGGCCACTGTGCTGCAGAGGAGGGCGAGGCAGAGCCGGTTATGAGCTGCACTCAGTCACAGAGTAGGCAGGACCTGCGTGTCACCATGCTTAAGAAAGGTAAAACTTCTCATGTCTTTATATTTTTTTATTTACCCCTGCCACAGTCCAGGTCACATTTACACTTGACTAGTTACTATACCCTAATAAGTGAGTAAAACACTCTGACTGATCTTTAATCTATAATCCTTCAAAAACAGCTGAGCCCTTTTGAAACCCAGCAATACTGAGATTAGGATACTGTTGTAGAAAATACTCAATAGTTTATACTTTAGTCTTCCCTAATGTGTAAGATCTCTTATAGGCATGATTCATAGTTAGAATGAAAATGTTAAATAGGGTTCAGCAAGACTGTCGGTCAGTCTGTGAAGAAAATGCACAAATGTGGAATTTTAATTTAATTTATTTATTTTTTAATTTAAATGTTTAAATTGATGGGTTTCTTTTAATTCTTCCTGTTTTAATATATATATATATATATATTTATTTATTTATTTATTTTTTATTATTATTATTCCAAAGGTATTTCAAGCAGTATGAATTTTGATGAAGAAGAGGATGATGATGATGAAATCAGCTCAAGTTCTTCACAGCTCAACAGCAACACAAGACCAGGATCTGCCACCAGCAAGAAGTCATCCAAGGTAAAATGAATTTCATTTCTCGGATAAACGCTGTGTCATAAACCTGTTAATTATAAGTAGAGAGAATGAAATGTGCGCTATGTCTCTCTAACTTGGTAAGCCAAAAATAATAAAGTGTAACACTCAAGGTTAGTTCTGCGCATTATTAACCTGGGACTGCTTCGATCAAATCTGTTTAAAGGAAGCAGGGACATTTAGCAGAACCTCCTGAGCCTAAGCTCAGAAGGTTCATTAGGCGAATTTATGCCTAATGCTTGCCTACCAAAGCTGGATTTTAGCCAATTATGGTAACACATGAAATAGCAGCAGACTTCATAGCAAGCCACAACCATTTAAACTTTTGCACTCTTGCTGTTCCACTTTAAAAGATGAGAGCTCAGCAGCTCTTGTTTTAATCACAGCTATTTTTCCCATAACACTGCAACGTGATCAGGGGCGGTTCTAGAAAAATATTTATGGGGTGGCAAGAGGGGGGCAGGAATTTTTGAGTGGTGGCAACGTATGGCATTTGTTTACACTGAATTTAATCACAGTTTGGTGAGAATAGTATGTACAGTAAATGTTTCATGTGAAACAGTTCATATTAGTAATTCATTGTACAATGTGATCTCACTTAATAGGGGATAGAAGAATGATAACACTACTTCTAGAGGGGCATTATCACAGGAAAGGTATTGCACAAGAAGAAACTATAGAAAGAAAAAGTTACCCATCAGAGATCTATGGACTGAGCTGTACTAAAGTGAGCATAACTACATAGTAGAAATAAATGGGTCAAGGCATCCAAACAAGGTACCAGACATCCATGTATTGTTTACTCTGAACACACATTTACTCCATTTGTTCCTCAGTTACTTGACATACAGCAGTTAAGGCAACATGAAAGGGACATTTCATGCATGTAAATATGCTGTAGATAGAGCTGCTGTATCAAAAAATCAACAAAAGGCAGGTACTATATGTTACATCAACATCTTCACAAATCTGAAAAGAAGCAACATAAAAATAAATTTTGCTTCCAGTCTAAAAAAGTACAAAACATTTTGTGAGTAGGTTCATACGGGTCATTTCTGGATAGTTTCATACTATATATACAAAAAAAGAAACAACAACACTGCTTATCATAAAGTTAACATAACTATAACACCTGAATACGGCGATTTCCATGTTGCTCAGCAAAATGCTTCACAACTTTATTTAGATGCAATGCCTTTTTGCGTTTTGATTTGAGTACACCCAAACTTGATAGTCTTTTTTCTGTCATAGTTGACCACAAATATGTCTTTATGAGCCTGAAACGTCAGGCCTAACTAACATCATAGTTAAAGAAATAACGTTCTGCAACCTGATTTTTATCATCTCAAAATCAGCATTGCAGCTATGCTAGCAACATTGTGCTTTCATTATGATTT
>NW_015150581.1:920903-933808 GCF_000732505.1 Cyprinodon variegatus
TCTGCCATTTACAGTAAACAAGGTGTTTAGCATGCATTAGGGGATAGTCACTTCAAGTTTATGTGTTTTTATGTAAAAAAAAAAAAAAAAAAAGAGAATACCAAAGAAATAGCTCTGGACTCTGGATTCCCTTTCTGTTTGCAGAACAGACAGGAAATAAACATTGTCTACCTGAAAAGGATGGTAATACCATCAATGAAGAACAAGAGAGAGCCGTGACCTGTTGCACACATGGTTTTTAAAAAGCAAAGTAGAAACGAGTCAGGAAATTCACAACAGGGAAAACTGAGCCCTTATGAAATGGTTGATCTATTTACAAATTTATTTCCTCCTAAGAATTGTTGCTTAGCAAATGCTCCACTTTCATTAGGTATTAGACAGAATTAAAAATAACAGAAGGTCTGTCCATACTGCACTACTTTGGTTAGGGGCACCGAGGATCTCTGTCCCAGTCAGCTGGTGCTGTGAAGGTTGAGAAAAGAGGAGAAGGTGCCAAGTAAGCACACAACCAGCACCTATCAGTAGAAAAATACAAAAAGTGTAAACAGAGATGCTCTCTTTATTTATTAACTGATATTAGATAGGAATAAATCATGTTTAGGTGTTTCTCTTCTCATCAAAATAAAATCTATATGACTCTAAGTAATCATTTTATAATCTGATACACTTTTACATCAGTGATTTTTACAAATGCATTTTTTTTAATTGCAACCAGTCACAAATGGTTTACTGAAAGTTGTATTTTCTTTTAGGTATAACAATGATGAAAACAGCAAAATTAATAAAGAATTGCGTTTCCCATATCTCTTTTATCACTTCCCTATATCTTATTGTTGTTGCTAAAACAGCACATATAACAGAGGTAAATTTCTCCCATCTACTGAAATTTTGGAGCCCACTCCAGTGCAATCAGATTTGTGAATCCAGTGAAGAAATACAGCCCTTCGAAGTAACAAATTAATTGCATAAAAAGGGAGCTGATTGAAGTGCTTTGTTCAATCAGCTTCCCCACTTGGAGACATTTACCACACAGACAAACAACAAATACCTAACAACGACAACAGCAACCAAGCATTAAAGGACCCTCAGTCTTGACCACAATGTACATGTGAGCTATCAGTGGCAGCACACACAACCACCTCAGGAGCTTCTGCCATTGACTGAGTTGTTATACATGCTGATGGCTGTTGGAGGGAAGAACCTCCTGTGCTTCTCGGTCCGCATCACATGTAGATCAGCCATCCACTGTGGCTGCTGCTTTGCTCTACCAGGATGTGGTAAAGTGGGTGGTTGGCATTGTCCCTGATGACCAGCTGCTTGCTTATTATGTGCCACTCCAGAACGGTGCCTGGGGGCTCTAGGCTCACTCCAATCACCGATCCAGTCATCTTCACCAGCTTATCCAGCTGCTTGGCCTTTCTGTCTGTGATGCTGCTCCACAGCAAAGATGCAACATATATGAGGATACTTTTTATCACAGGATGATGTATGTAGCATCTCCATACGGACATTTAAGGTCCTTACCTTCCTTTGGGATATTAACTGGCTTGTATGTATTCTTTTGTTTACTTCTTTTCATATGTATTAGTGGAATATGATTACTGCTATAAAACAATTCCAGAGAGAACCCTTAAGTTCTAATTAAACATCTAATTTGACATAAAAAACAACAACTGATGAATTAGAACGAATCTGTGAATAAAGACCTTTTTAAGTAAAAAGGCTGACTAAATAAGCAATCTCATTACAAAACAGATAACATAACAAGTGTAAATCTGATTTGCAGTTAAAAATTAAAACTGTTCATCTTAAATAATGTGGTTACATAATTAGTGTTTGATCACAGTTACAGGCCCAAAGAATGCCTACTTCCTTTGGCACAAGGTAAATACGGCATCATTTGTAAATCAAAAGAGTTGTCAAAGGAAGTTATGTTTATTACTCAAGTAAAAGTATAAATCCTAGTGTTTAAAAACACTTTTGTATCAAATTAAGCTTTTTGCTCAACTAAAAGTGTAAAAGCACAATTTTTAAAAGTAAATGTTATGACACGTCTCAGGGTGGCCGGATCATAGCATGAAGATTCCATCCTATTCAGATCCCAAGCAGCCAACACACACGAAGATGAACTTTTTATAATGTTATTTATTTCAAAAAGATGTATTTTTGGTTAATATGTTACTAATGGAGCAAATGGCTTCAGTGAGCTATAATGCTGAAAACAACAAACAAAAGGAAACTATCTGAACATTAACCGAAACGTACCTAATTAAAAGTAAATTAATCAAATGACAAAATTTTACCTCCCTAATTAAGAACATGAGAAAACTAAGCAAATATAAACGACAGCTCAATACTACAAACTCTACTCTTACGTGGCGTTAACAGACAAACAGTGTGGTGGTTGAGATGAGCTGAGGATGGTCAGCAGGAAATTCTCATCTGCAGCTTTTATATCCGTCACCTCCGGAAGGCCACCAATTGGACGTCTCTGTCGTCTTCAAGGAACCAATCAGAGACAGGCACCTGCACACTCACATTTGTACAATTAAGTCGACGACTCCAGTCATAGCAGGAAAAAATATTAAGAACCTATGCTTTAAACTTTATACTGATTACTGTGCTACCCTATAAAACTGACATCTCCCTACAATTCTGCATAATAACTTCCTTATACTTAAGTTTCTTAATTTTATAACTAATGGTAACAGTGTCAAATTTAGCTTTGCGTCATCTTGAAAAACGTACCAACCACAAAGAAATTAATTGTCTGGATGAAACAACTTATTTTGATGGTTTTAACTTTTTTTAAATACCAACAGGCCATAATGAAAATGAGCTTAAATGAAACAAAACTAATAAGTCTATTTTTTAAATATAAGGAGTAGAAAGTAGAGAAAATGGCAAAAAAAAATGTAAGGAGTAGAAGTAAAAAGTTGTCAAAAAAATAACTTCTCCAATAAAGTATAGATAGCCAAATGTTCTACTTAAGTGAGGTACCAAAGTATTTGTACTTTGTTACATGACGCCTCTGTTTATATGCGATAACAGTGTCTGTGGCTTTAACTTTCTATTAGGAAATTTTTTGCTCTCTCCTCATTTTACCTTCCTTTTCAATCAGCTCAATCCCCTTTCCTTCACTGGATCTTTATTTTAAGCAATGTGTGCTCATTTTCTGTCCCTGTGGGCAGTTTGATCTCCAGGCTTATTACACTGCCTGACCCGATTTTTTTTAATCTTTTTTAAAAATTTTAATACATAATACTGTTTCCTCTAATAGGAGGTGGCTTCAGCACCCACCCCGCCAACAAATGAACCTGCCATCGATGTTGAGGACCTGGAGGAGTTTTCTCTGCGGCCCGCCCCACAGGGTGTCAGAGTGAAATGCAGAATCACCAGGGACAAAAAAGGCATGGACAGAGGAATGTATCCCACCTACTATCTTCACCTGGAGAGGGAGGATGGGAAGAAGGTGAGAGGAGAAGAGCAGCAGCAGAACAAGTGTTCTCAATGAAAAGAAATATACATTTTCTAAAAACATTTATGTTATCTTAATTACTGGATTTAACCGTCATGCTTATTCGACTGTATTTCTTCTTCTTTCCTAAAATTCTACAGGTATTCCTGTTAGCTGGAAGGAAAAGGAAAAAGAGTAAAACTTCCAATTACCTCATCTCCATTGATCCCACCGATCTGTCTCGTGGTGGGGAGAGCTTCATTGGAAAACTGAGGTGAATTCTCTAGATATTTTGCACTATAGAGTGTACTCTATATACTCTGATAAAATAGAAACACCTGGTACGTAGTTAATAGTGAACAGATTTGTTTTGGGTTCTAACCAAGATTGATATGTATCTTTGAAAATCTGGTTAATTTCTGTATTTTCATTTTTTTTTTATACAAAACAAAAGTCTACTTGATAAATGCAGAAATGTAACAAAACTGTTTAGTTTCTCATATCAGGATAATGAGGGATAAGAAAATATATGGAAGAATGTTTTATCTACCTACTTAATTTCCTGTCCTAATATTAGGATTGTTTTTTTTTTAATATACATTTAATATACATTTTTACAATAAACATTTTTTATTTCTTATTTTTACTGTATGTTTAGAAACTTTTAATAGTAAAGGTTTTTGGGGTGTATTTATTACATATTAGCAAAAATATCAAATACCGGTAATAAAAAAAAAAACTATGACAGATTCCACATCAGTTTTACTTTTTAAAATGTTAGGTGATCTTTTTTATTTATTAAAAATGATTGTTTTATCTGTTGCTTTATTTGAACTGAGTTATAATGTCAACATCAGAGAGAACATCAATGCAGCAGCTCCATGGAAACTCCTTTGCAGAGTAATCAAACATGGCTCTGCGGAGCCTTTTAATCTTCAGAGCTTGTCTGTCCGCTGCTCAAACCTCTACAGTCTCAATCTTGCTTGAATGATTGAGATCTAAACTTATATGAACACTCACCTTTCATCTATCTTCTCAAGAGTCCTTGTGAGGACTAGCCTTAATGATGAGTGACTTTTAGAGAGATACACAGGCAGTAGTTTTTAAGCTGTAGATATAGAAACAATAACGCAAAGTTAAATTCCTCCTTTTTGCGATCATTCTTTCATATATATATATATATATCTGAATATATATAGTGTGCATGTTTTGATTGTATTTATGTGTAGCAATGACTGGTAAATAAGGCAAATTTATTTATATTTAAATTATATTTGACTCTTTGAATTTAAGTAATGTTTTTTTTAAATTGAATGCTTTTAAACATCTTATTTTATTTGTATTTATTTGTCTTTGGTTGTTAATGAGCCTTGAATATGTACTTTCATATTCTCAAAAAAGGTGGTGCCTCAAGTGCAGGCATTCAAATCAAGGTGTGATCCCACTTCATCATCGATCATTCTCCCTCTGCAGAATGTATCATTCAAACTATGATAATTTATATGGTCTATTAAGATGAAAAAATACAGCTATAGTCTGCACTATGGAAGCTGACAGGATTGGCATCTCCAATGCTGCCAGCTTCCACAAGGTTCTCTTGAGCCGCTTCTTTAACCCTCCTAGGATCCAAGGTAAAAAAAAAATGACCCTGAAATGGTCCATATGACAATGTTTGTTCCCTAATGTTATCTAAATAACTGCTGAGGCCTTTCAAAAAAATGTAGACCCTACTAATAGGTGACTTCTGAAGGGAGTGGTTAGAATTTTATGGAAGTATCACAGTAAAGGAGGTCGAACAGACATACAGGCTTCACAATTTTGATTTTTTTAAATTTATTCTACAACAATATTTAAAGCCACATTTTCTTAATTTTGCACTTTAAAATTAGGTAAAATGAGTTGGTCAGTAAAAAAGAATGAAACAGAATTTGTTGTCAAATGTAAGTTTAAGGAAATAATTACCTTTTTAAGGCTCTTTTAGATAATTTTTAAATAATTGCTGTCCGATCTTATGTTTCACACTTCTACATTCTATAAAATGACTCCTAAAAGGCTATTATGGTTTTGATAAATATATACAGTGATTAAAAACATGAAACTTCTTTTTGACTTTATTGCCTAATGCTTTTTTTGCAGGTCAAACCTCATGGGTACCAAGTTTACCGTTTATGACAACGGACTGAACCCCATGAAGGGCACTACCAGCCTAGACGCCAGCAATCTTCGCCAAGAGCTAGCTGCCATTTGTTATGTGAGTATAATGGCTTGGCTGTCATCATTACATCATTAATATATCTTCAAATTGTTTACAATTGTTAACCTTATTTCTATTTACGTTACTTTTAAAATACTGCAGAAAGTAACGGACCTGGGATCATAGAAAGAAAAGAACAATTAAAAATACCAACTATTTATCTAATTCATTCTTATCCAACTAAAAGAAGCTTATATTACAAAAAAAGCTATAATATAGGTATTTATAATACAGGTGAAATTTAAAAAGAGGATTGCATTTATTTATTCAATCCATATCCATAGCTTCTTAGCCTAAATAAATGTTCATTTAATGTCACTAAAAATTTTTTAAATATGTGTTTGTTTGGCTTTATTTACTCAAACAATCAATACTTTTCTATTTGATGATTAATCTTAATGTGGCTTTTTGTAAATCTTATTTACTACATTGATTGAAAAAAAAAAAGTTTCAAACATGATCAGTGTCTCACATTTTTGATGAAATGTCCTCCTACTAGATTTTATGTAGTTTATTATCTTTTCAATCCAGGAAACCAATGTTTTAGGATTCAAAGGACCACGCAAGATGAGCGTCATTATTCCTGGAATGAACATGGATCATGAGAGAGTCTCCATTAGGCCGCGCAATGTAAGAGTTAATATACTGCCACACATGAGCTAAGCTATTTAAGTCCTTCTAATAATTTCGCAATTCATCAAACAACTTTGATGCCTAGTTCCAAAGGTGTTTGATTGCTCTTCATTTCAGGAGCATGAATCTCTGTTGGCAAGGTGGCAGAACAAGAACACAGAAACTGTGATTGAACTTCACAACAAGACACCTGTGTGGAATGATGACACTCAGTCCTATGTTCTGAACTTCCATGGCAGGGTCACACAAGCTTCTGTGAAAAACTTTCAAATCATTCACGACAACGACCGTAAGTTCCTTCAATTTTGGTACAGTAGAGAGTGGAAAGATGGTTTTCAGTAAAGCACTCAGAATAATATGTTGTGAATTTCACAGTTTGATCTTCTTTTTGTTTTCCCTCTTTACAAAGTAAGTTTCACCACAGGGCTTAAATTTTATTTTAAATTAATCAGAAGAGGTGGTGTTTTTGCCAAAATAATGACAAGTCAAAAATATGCAATGTCAAGAGAAAAGCTGCTGCAAAGAAAAGAATGACAGTGAAAAAATTGATACAGGATATTCCACAAAAATGTTGTATAAAATTAGATGCAGTTTTAACAGTTCATGGTAACTGTTGAGCATGGTGCTGACAGGTTGATGGCCGCTAGCCCAGCCAGCCAGACTGAATGGCACAGACCATAATTCAGTCTGGAAAACACCATTGACTGTGGCCAGATCTGGCTGGACCAATCAGACTTCGGAAGGCGCTTCTTTATGATGCGCGACTCCCAACGCCAGAATTACTCATACTACAGCAGGGCTTTTCTGCTAGCATGACATGCTGCGACCGCAATGGAGCAATGTTGCAGGCAAAATTAAGAACTTGATAGAGAGCACACTTTATATCCGCAGATATAAACCGTCTGAAATTGCTCACTGGAGAGTTTCTTCCACAGCTCGACATGTTTAACAGAAACCACAAAAACAGAGTGCGTTGCTCTGAGCTTTTGTGTCACATCTGTAGTTATCTGATTGGTTTTAACCTGATGATGCTGACCGTGTTGGTCCCACCTTTGTAATTGAGCTCAACCAGCTCTTTACTAGGTTGATACGATGTATGCATGCTTTATCAGTCTGGCTGGCAAGGCTATATGCCTGGGGCACAGAACCACAATACCTTGCTGTAATCAAGTCAACTAGGAACACAGCTCTATATAAAAGTAGTTTAGGAGCTAAATGTAAGGCCATCTTTGACAGCTATATGATACAGTAGACTAAACTGCATCAACAACAGGAAAATGGTTCAAAAAACTGCAGCAAAAGAAAAGGGTACACAAGAGAATAATTAAAGTATGTATAATGGTCTAAAGATTTCAGATGCAAAAAGGTCAAAATTTCAGACACAGCTGAAATGCTTTAGTTGGACAGCTGTGTCCAAAAATAACTGTCTGCAAGCATCAATGTCAGAAAGAATGCGAGAGACAGATCCTGCAAAAACAAACTACTTAAGGTTTTTAGTAGCTACTAAAAGGTCATTCTAATGGCTGTGTAGTCATTTAATTTGTTTTTATCTAGACTAAATTCTCAACTTAATGAGTTTTGCAAGGAGCCTTCATGCATTGCACATTAAATGCCATATTTATTTAGTGGCCTTGCGGGAGCAACAGTCCTGTTGACAGAAGAAAAAAGGTCACTAGGCAAAGAGGCTTCCTTTTACATAAGACAGCATTATAAGCACTTAACAGAGTTTGAGGTGTACACATGACAGGTTTTCCTCTTTTATAGTTTCCAACCACATGGAACTTAATTTTTACAACATATTGTGGGATGACACAAGCTTTGTGTGGGTGTCTTTACATACCTATGACATACCTACGCACCTGTGATATCTGCAAGCCATATGTCAAGCAACTGCTCAACATAACCTGATAAACCCAGGTGTTGGTAATGTTGTCTGATTGGTCTGATATGCTTTCTTTTACTCACTGTCTTGATTGACACATGGAAACCAGAGTGAAAACCTGGCCGGTTATGCCACTGTTTAGTAATTTGTATTAAATCTCACTATTTTCCGGTTTATAAACATAAACTTCTACAGTTTTTGTAGTTTTTGTAAGTTGGTGCAGATTGAGTAAATGTTTCCTTTTTTGACAGCTGACTACATTGTGATGCAGTTTGGCCGTGTGGCAGAGGATGTCTTCACCATGGACTATAACTACCCAATGTGTGCGCTGCAAGCCTTTGCCATTGCCCTCTCCAGCTTTGACAGTAAACTTGCCTGTGAATAGACTCAACTCAGAGGTTTAGACAAAAGCTGGTTCATCTTTCCTTAAGGGTTGCTTGTGTATCCCTTGGGTCAGTTTGATCTCTTAAAATCACCCAGTACCTTTGAACTTCTGCATACTTCAAAATACATGTGTGCTTCTTTTTCTAGGTGTTTATGATTGCCTAAGGGCAAAAAGGGGGTAAATGGTCATGATCCGTAAAAGAAAAGCACAAAAAAGAAAAAAAAGGTCAAAGGAATTATATAAAGAAATATAATTTAGTATTCTGCAATTGCATTTTAAACCTATACCCTTTTTTTTTTTTTTATTTAGTAGCGATATGATTTTAACATTTCCTTCCCTGTAAATTGTAGCTAACACTGGACTATGTCTGAGCAGCTCAACGGATAGCTTGTTTGAAGTCTACAGCACATCCTCAAACATAAATATCATGCATGAATTATATCCTGTAAAAAAAAAAAAAAACACAAAACAAAACATGATCATTACATAATTTTTCTTTTTCCATAATTCATGCATGCTAATTTCTTTTATTACAGTAATTTGTAACAATTTTATCAGTACTGGCTGTTCGTTGCTGCAAACATGAATCATCATCGCTAGAAAATCGCTTGGTTCCAAAAGAATCCATTAAGAATCAGACTCCAAAAGGGCAAAGGCATGTTACGCTGTGCTGTCTACCATATTATATCACACAGTTAAATGTGAATGTACAGGATGATGGTGCACTTTACTTTGAATTACGTAATGGAGAGATAAAAAAACTGTACATACTTTATTGTGCCTTTGAAGACAAAGTTCAGTGTTAAGGTTTAGCAACAAAATGGCTTGAACTTGAACTACTATTTATTTTTTAATGTTCTCACATTCACTGAAAGTATTTCTCTAAATTTTATTTCCCTAAGGCATATGTTCAGAACTGGTAAACACAGGGGATTGCAGAATATTTTTGAGATGTTAAATTCCAAAGTGCTAAATGCTGGATAAAGTTTCAGTTTTGGTCCCTCTGTAAGTATATATTGAGCCAAGCAAGAATCTGCTTATGTCCATCAAAGTTTCTTAATTATTAACAGCATATGAGCTACAATCACCTTACTGCCAACAAAGAGTGCAAATCCACCTTTTGTTTTAAAACATATCTTTTTTTGGACATGTTTCAAAATCTTTATGCTCCATAAAGAATTTCTGTACATTCCATATTTAACTGGCAGTAAGTCAGTATATCACACACTGTTGGCATTTTTACTTAAAATATTGTACATGACACTTTAAGGGTGGAATCTTTTGTCGTCTAATGTAAAGTAGTAGATTTTCTATTTTACAACCGTTAACAAAATGCTATAAGTGGTTGCAAAGAACAACCACTTACACCATTTTTGTTACTGTGGGTTATGAAAAGATCCTTAACAAATATGCTATTCTTGTACTCAGTTGTGTTCTCTTTGAAATTTCTATTTCCAAATGGTTGATACTTGCTGTAAAGTCTGCTTTTATGTGTCTAGGACCCAAAGGTTCTGTCATGATTGGTTTCAGAGCTCTCATTATTATGTACAGTAAATGGTGTATGATTTTACTCTGGTGGTATAAAAAAAAGTCATTTGATCATGAAAAGAAAATAAACTTACAGTATGTCAAATAAAAGATTGTGGATTCTGTTGTTTTTTTCTTTCTTTCTAAAGAATTTAAAGCATCTGAACAGTGTTTCTTCCAACCAATAAATGCTTCAAAAGTCATTAGAAGTGTCACAAATACACAGTAACAGATCCAACATTACAGAAATGTCTGAGAAAGCAATTGTGGACTAAAAAAATATTAAAATACATAACTTCTGAACCCGTCTGCACAGGGTTTGCTGATTTCTAAGCTCTAATGCATGCCTCTAGATCAGTGATATCCAACCAGGGTGTGCATACTCCTAGTGGTCCGTGAGTGCATTGCAAGGGGTATATTAATATTTTATTTCTTAGGTAGCAAAATAGAATAGGACTGGGATCTATTTTGTTTTGTGAGGACCCAATTAAAAAATTAAACATGCTTTTATTAACTAAAAAGCAAAATTTTCTTTGAGTTTCTTTCAGCTTTGACACACATCCAAACCAAGCAGAGGAACAGCATAGAGAACCGCATTGTATCAGCTGTTTTTCACACTGAGCTATCAGAGTTCATTAAAGCAGCTCAAGTGCAGTGGCGGCTGGTGAAGTTATGTCCAGGGGGACTGTAAATTTCAAGTAGACTTATACCAAAAACCAATCAAACATTTACTAATTTATCACACCGGTATATTTATATGAATGCCAACAACAAAAAACATTATAAAGACAAAATTTCATGTAAAGGTTCACTTTTTTGAGGATAAATCTAGCCCTTCTGAGGCAAAGTGAAGGCAAATCTGTGTTTTGCATGGTCCAATATTATGTCACCAACCCGAGTCAGGTGCCTTAAAGGAATAGTACACCCAAAACATGATTAGCCTTCATTTTCCACTCACCCCCATGCTGAACAAAACTCTGGAGTACTTTTTTCCTCTCAAATGCATCTGGAGATCTGGGAGGCTTCTTGCTGTCTGCTGACATTCAAATAATGGAAGTCTATGGCGCCGAGGCAGAAAGGTCCATAAAAGTCCACAAAAAACGTGTCAATATTCCTCCATACTGCTCGTCCAATGTATTCCAAGTGTCCTGAGTGGGTAGCATCCAGAATTTACTCGAAACGAAGTCATTTAGAACGTTTTAGAGCCTAAACAGTAGTGTATAGGATTTCCTAATAGCGCCCCCATGCGCGCTCACGATTCTACGGAAGCCGGCAGACCAAACCAGCGCATTCAGCTCGGCAAAGAACTCATGCTCTTCCTCAACACTGAAGTCCTCAGACATTTTTCTTTCGTTGTTTCTTTCTTTGCACAGGTAAACAGCACATTTCTTCTTCTACGCTTGCATTATCGGCAGAGCAGACGCTGAATGCGCACTTTCTTCCGGTTTGGTCTGCCGGCTTCCGTAGAATCGTGATCGCGCATGGGGGCGCTATTAGGAAATCCTATACACTACTGTTTAGGCTCTAAAACGTTCTAAATGACTTCGTTTCGAGTAAATTCTGGATGCTACCCACTCAGGACACTTGGAATACATTGGACGAGCAGTATGGAGGAATATTGACACGTTTTTGTGGACTTTTATGGACCTTTCTGTCTCGGTCACCATAGACCTCCATTATTTGAATGTCAGCAGACAGCAAGAAGCCTCCCAGATCTCCAGATGCATTTGAGATATCAAAAAAGTACTCCAGGGTGTTGTTCAGCATGGGGGTGAGTAGAAAATGAAGGCTAATCATGTTTTGGGTGTACTATTCCTTTAATGATAACAAAACTAATTAAATCAGTCTGACTATCAGTTTCATTCTATATTTTGTTCCCAATTCATCCAGTTTAAATGAGTACAGGGGAGTTACTCAGAGGAGCTCCAGTTTTTTAAATACAGGTTTATAATATGATTTGATTTTGTATTTATTTTGATTCCTTACTAATTTCTAGGCATCATATTTATTTTATATTTATTTGAGATGGAAAGCATAAATATCCAAGAATTGGATGCTCAAGTTAAAAAGATTAAGTAAAATAGTTTTTATTTTATAATCAGTTATTCGCAGTGGTTTTCAATCCTGGTCCTCAAGGATCACTGCCCTGCATGTTTTAGATGTTTCCCAGCTTTCACACACCTGTTAACAATTGATAGCAGATTATCAGGCTTTGCTGAACTGCAATCATCTGAATCAGGTGTGCTGAAGCTCAGAAACATCCAAAACATAGAGAGCAGAGTGTCTTGAGGACCAGGGTTGAAAAACACTGAGTTATTGGACGTTCCCCTTTTGGGCAATCATCAATACTTTTGACTGAGAGGGGTACTCATGGTAAGACAAAATGCCCAAAGGGGTGCACAAGTCAAAAAAGATTGGGAAACACTGCACTAGATGATGCGTTTATGCAAAAATACATCTCAGACCAGGAAAGGTGTGTTTGTGTGTTTTTTGTTTGACAAGAGATTAAAAAAAGATGCATAGTAACTAAAAAAAAAATGTTATTACCATTAGTGACCAACTTGAAAACCAGTCTGAAAATGAAAAGGGGTATTTGCTATGGATTAAAGCAGTCCTACATGTCCTTCTGTTTTCACAAAACAGTTTATTAGAAGAAGTACAACAACCAGGAGGAAATATAACATCGCTAAATACAAAACGGTCTGTTTTTTTTGTAATAGAAGTTATACAGTAGAGGAATGGAAAAATCTCCATACTCACAAAAAAA
>NW_015150581.1:933928-947638 GCF_000732505.1 Cyprinodon variegatus
AAAAAAAAAAACTGGAGACAAAAGGGACAGATTTTAATTAGCCAATTATGTTATCATTTATTTTGCATGAGATATATTTTTATCTGGATATTTAATTTATCTTGAGCTTTCTCACCTTTCCAATGTGCCGCAGATGCTGCAAATGAAAAAACCTGCTGAGAATCTAGAATACTGTGCAGTACATCTTTAATCTATGATAGTTTAATGTTTCTGTACATTGTCCCTGATCAAATAAATAAATAAGGTTAGTTAAACAAAACAAAAGAATCACCCAAAGACTAACGTTTCTTCACCTCAAGTCAAGCTCTTTACTGGACTTGAAATAATTTGGCTCAGTATGAAGCTCGTGGGGGATGAAGCTGCCTGATTTTAATCTGTGATGGACATTTACAGATTAAAACAAGGCACAATGAACATGCCTTTGTACACATAAACAAGTAATGATACAAAATGAAATATATAATAGCAAAAATAAACATTTCCAGAAATAAAGAATGTTATCAAATTTCTTCTGGTATTTCTAAACACTCTCCATTTTGAGAATTAGGTTGAATATTATTTAAAAACCAAATAATGATGCATGTATTTTCTGACAAAATGATGGCCATTTACTTTGGTAATGGCTCTTACCAGAAAATGCTTTTGATATCTTTTCCCTGCAGAGGAGGATTTGGAATAATCTGTAATGCTTTTAGAGCATTACCCATAATGTCACAGTATAATCCAAACTGCTAAACTAAACCAAACAGAACCACAAGAGGGAGCCAAATATCCCTTTTTTTATTTAATTTTTTTTATAACCAAACAGTCCAGTGAAAGCTCCAGCAAATAATTTGGTATATGTTTGTATGTTATCAGGGTGCTGGCTTTAAATTCTGTAGAATGTAGTGAGCGATGTCCTTTTATTAAGCTTTTCACTGAATAACTTAGCAGCAGGTTGTTGCATCTTGGTTGGAGTTTTTTTCTTCTTCTTATTTCTCCATTTTGGCTGATGTCATTTACCACAGAATAGAGCGCCTTTATAGTCGCTAACCATTAAGGCAGGTTGACTTTGTTACAGAATGGTGGCAATACATATGTGTGCCAGGGAGAGGTTAAAGCTTTTTTGTTGTTGCTAAAGATAAAAGTAAGGTGGTGGGCACAGGCTGTGGTAGGAACAAATAAGTAAGTGATAATTGATAATTCAATAAAGGTTGAACTTTGTACTTTGAAATAAAAGTTTTGTATGGTACACATTATTTCTTGTATCAGTAAAATGCAAAAATACTTTTTTAAATAAGATTTTACACACATTACAGATAAGTTTGACTATTTACTAAATGTGTGATATGTAAACAACTATAAACAAATCCACCAATGTTTATTTAGATCCATCAGAAAAATATGTTAAAAAAACACCTTCCTCTTTATGAAACTTCTTTATTCACATTAATTTCATGAGTTTACAAATTAAATGAATTTGATCATGATTACTGCAAATGTGTCCAACCTTATCTAGATTATCTATCCATTTTGTATTTATACCCCTGTGTGGTAGTACGGCCATAGTGGAGCTGGAATCTATCCAGTTGTCATTGAACATTAGATGGGATGAACCCTGAACAGACAATTTACTGGGAGTATACCAGAGAAAAGGTAAACTACACCAAAAAATTACAATATCATGAGAAGACAGTTTTTATTTTTGAAATTACATAATTTCTTAATTAAGTACTGGTTTGAACTTTACATGTGCATTATACCTGTTAATTCATTGAATGATTTTGCTGTAAAATTTTATCTTTCTCTTCGGTTTCGCATCCTCAGGCCATTCCGTCCAACATCTTTGGAGCCGTCGGCATGTATCTTAGCTTCATCTTTCACTAGTGATAAAGTAAGCAAATACTCTTCGTTGACTTCCTCAGCTTGTTCTTCTAAATTTGAAGAGCCTTCGCAACTAAACTGCAAACTTTCTGCCTCCATCAGAGGATCATCATCATCATCATCATCAGTTTCCTCTTCTGCGTCTGTCCCCTCCTCATCCTCCTGCTCCATCCCATCTTCTGTTTCGTATTCCTCGTAGGTATCCTCTTTGGGGTAGTGGAACACATGTTTCTTGTTGCTGAAGGTTATTTGCTTCTTTCCTCTACTGTTGAGGTTCAGCTCTTTCATCACCTCAAAACCAATTTTTTCCTGCTTTCTCCCAAAGACAGAAGTAGCAGGACCGAGCAATCGTTTTTTCTCAGCTTCCTCTTGTTCCTCATCCTCCTCCTGCACATATTCATGCTTGTTGTCTTCTTCTGTTATCTCCACTTCTTCCTCTAATTCCTCAGTTTCTTCATCATCCTCCTCTTCTTTATGTAAATTATGTTTTTTATCTTCATTTTCTGGTTCCTCCTCATCTTCTTCATGCACAATGGAGAGTTTCCTGGCCAGGATCTCTTCATCTTCCTGCACCATGCTCTCTGCAAGGGCTTCAGCAGTGGGCTGGCAGGGGTAATCCTCCAGCTTGATGGTCTCATACTTATGTCTATCACAAGGGTCAACATACACTGGGAAAGTCTCCTCGGGATACCCTGTTTTAATAAGACATAGTAAATAGTCAAATTTAAATAGAAAATAAAAATATGGTTTTTATTAGGGTTTCACCAGAGGCTGACCCTGCTGCTCGAACAAAGTTATTGCTGTGGGTGGAGGAGTTAAATTTAAGAATATACCTTCCCAATCTGCACTGTAGGGGACCTCCTCTGCCTCCATCTCAGGAGAGACTCCCTCAAGGCGACCCTCTTCGATCAGTAGTGTGATTTGTCGCAGTTGCCTCAGGAGTTTTTCCTCCTTCTTTGATACTGAAGTTTTACTCTTCCGCCTTCTGCCACTATAAAGCAGCACAAGTTAACACAATAATTTCAGAGATATAACTGTAAACATTGCATATTCTTATTATTATTCTAACATGTCATTATGCATTTTCTCCAAATGTTATTATTATTCATATATTGTTATATTATTTCCAAATATATTTATTTCTTCATTTTTTTCATTCCTGGATTTTTGCTGTTTCTTTTTTAATGGTGACCACATATAATATCTAACAGTTCTATGGGGCAGTTATTCACAAGTGGAACTTTTCTAATGCTGAACTATTACTCTAACCTACACCTGAAATTCACATTGAGCTAAAGAGGAGATATTTTGGATTGCAGAACAGGGGTAATGTGAAGGAGGAAGTTCAAACCTTCTATTTCATTAAGCATAATGGCAAATGTGTGATCTCCTGCAAACAAAGTAGAAGAGGAGGACTAATAAGGATCTTGCTAGAATATCCAGAATGCATTGCAGGTGCCAAAAAGCCAAAACACTCCACTCTACTGGATAGAATAATGGCTATGTTTAAAGTTGGTATTTGACTTTTTCTGTAAAGCTAAAGTTTAAGTCTCTTTCTATAACAACAGCTATGTATTTTGCATCCTCTCTGCGCTTAAGCTTCATAAAGTATAGTCCTGGTGATGACTTCAAATATTGTAAATTACAGAAAAAAACAAGATTTTAGGCACCCTTACACTTACTGCATCAAATGTGGAGCAGACATAGGAAAATTTGTATTGTTTTTGATTGGAGGTTTAAAGAGGGCCAAAATGCAGAGATGGTAGGAGGCAGAGATGAGCTTTTGGTGAATTAATGTAGATCCAAATGTAACAGAAGGTTAAGTCCAAAAACAAAATACAGCAAAACCAAAAAACAGGAGATGTCAGGGAAAACACACATGAGGACAACGAGGAACGAGCACTGAGAAACTGCATAAGAGGGGTATAAATGGGACACTGATCAAAGACGGGGCTTATGAGCTGACAAGGAGCAATTGTTGATGGAAGCAACTAGAATGGAGCTAGGGGAAGGAGGCTTACACAGGGGGGCAACAAAGGGTAAACAAGAAATACGTATACACTCAAATACAACCAGAAACAACTAGAATAACACAAAATGGAAATGAAACTAATGAAAACTCAAAAAGAAAACTTTAACAGAACCAAAACCATGACAGTTTCATTATAGATGTTTCATTAGATCAGTGTTTTTCGACCCTGGTCCTCAAGGCACACTGCTCTGCATGTTTTGGATGTTTCTGAGCTTCAGCACACCTGATTCAGATGATTGCAGTTCAGCAAAGCCTGATAATCTGCTATTAATTGATAGCAGGTGTGTGAAAGCTGGGAAACATCTAAAACATGCAGGAGAAAAAATTGACCCAAGAACGGAAGCCTGCCCAGCCAGACTGACCTACATGGGGCTTAAGTGAGTCTAGTAATTCATCAGCTATTTTTTGTAATCGTTGAAGTGAAGATTGCAGCCATAACTGAGTGATGTTTTAATGATGCCCTTTATTATGTCCTGAATGAACTGAATATACATTTAACATTTTAACAGCAGGCTTTTGTAAAAACTTTTCTTTTTCAAAATGACATTTTTGCATCACTTCTTTATGTGATTAGTCTTATCCTGTTTCCACTGACTATTAGAATAGAATAGAACTGAAAATCCTTTATTGTCCAACAATGGGGAAATTCTGATGGGAAAAAGATGATAGAAAAAATGGTCACACATATGTTTATAAGAATAACATAATAGTGAAGAGTTAAAAAATAAACAAATAAAATACTGCACTGTAAAGTGTTTTAACAATATAAATACTGTGCACCTGGGGAATAAAGTCCTGCCCTGTCCTGCCTGGATCCACCAGCTTCCTTCCAGATTAATATACCTATATATGGTGTAAGTCAGTCTGGCTGGCCAGGCTACAAGAATAGAGACGGAATGACAACAATAACTTGATATTGTTGGTTCAAATTCATAATTTTCAATTAAAATCAAGACAGACATATGTACATGGAATCGGCAATTGTGGGGTCTTTCTTACCTTGAAGAATGATGAGTTCTGCCTGAGACAATTCTCTCTAACATCATCTCTGTTTGCAAAAGTTTCTCCTGAAGCCTAGCAAGTTCATGTTCAGTGGCTAAAACAATTAATAAAAATCATGGTGTCAAATAAACTGTGAAAGTAAAAAAAAACAAAAAACTAATGTTCAAACAATGTTAGTAGATTAAAAAGATTTCAAAATCACTGTTTACTGCTGACATGGTTAGAGGGAGTCTGGCTTTAGGCTTGTGCTCTTATGTGTTGCAGCTTGCTTAACAGTTGCTTTTTGTTTTTAAACATTTGAATTGTCTCCCACATTGAATCTATACAATCAAAATGTTGAAAAAAAAGGTATAAAATAAACTTAGTGTTAATAAACACCATGAACTTGATCTTCAGAAGGTTTGTACATCTTAACATTTTTGCAGCAATCTTTATTAATTACCTGCAACACAACCCCTTATTGTACAAAAACTGCACATGAAATTTAGCACCCCTTATTTGTCTAAATGAACTTACCATTTGTATTTGACTTGTTTATTGTCCTCTCTGTAGAATAGTTTTGAGATTTATTGATCCTTCCCTTACAGGTTAGCTGAGGAAAAGAGAAAGTTAGGTTTACTTCAGTAGAGCAGTATCCAGTAAAGTGATATTTTATTTTATTATTATTTTATTTTATTTGTATTGATGTTATAACCGCTGACATCACAGACATGAAGTTTAACTGAGTATAACTCTGGATAAATACTTCTAGTGTTGTAGTGATTACCTTATACATTATATAAAAGATGTAAAGCAGAATCCCAAAACCATATATGGGTATGACTTGAGCCATTAGGTTGTATTTCTTGCCCCGCCCAATGCTTTTCACTTTAGCCATGGCTTCAAGACTGTGTGTGAGGGAGCGAGAAGGATCCAGTTCCCACAGCTCTGGGTCATCAGAAACTGATAATTGGTGCCGCCTTGAAGGGTAAAACCCAGGTCCAACTGCAGAAGATAAAAGACAGCTACTCAATTACTGCTTAAAGTTATTCATCAAATATCTAAGTCTAAAGTCTTTAATAAGAACTGCCATATTTCTATTTGTTCAATACTTTTTATCACTGTGTGTAACGTTAATGAGGCCAATTGGTCCCGGTTAATTGCTTTTAGGTGTGGTTGTGTGTCTGTCTTTGAGTTGATATTTGATTGTGTAGGAGCTTTTATAGGGTGTATCCCACCCCGTGGCAAATTACTGATGAAGGACATGAATCAAGAAGAAAGAATAGGTAGGTATTGATATTCAATGGAAGCTTATATTGTTTTCCTCTGCTCTAGGCACTTTCTTCCTCTTTTTTATTAACCTTAAAAACTCCATAATCATGTAGGAAATATCAACATAAGCACAAACACATTAGGGCAATGACATCATCATCATTATGATGTTTTGGTATGAAGTACTAATTCATGAATAAAAACTAACTAATTAAGGAATTAGCTACTTTCATAACATTTTTTTTTGTTTTGAAAATGCTCTTCATAATGCAGCAATGTCAATAAAGAAATACCCTTAATCCCCAAACAAAAACTTAACACCACACTTTGTTAAATTTGATCCCATCATATCTGGTTGAAAATGTCCCTCTTGTATTATATAAGTGGTTCATGTATTTACAAAGTTTTTGATCGATAAACAGATCTGCCCTTTTTCCTTTAACCTTAGATAACTGTGGCCATGTTAGGACTGCGGAGATGGTCATCAGTAACAGATGAAGCAAACATATGCTTTAAAAATTGGATGAGTATGTCTTAAAGAAGATCGTCCTCATTGTTTGCAATAAGGAGGTGACTTAATTTGTAATTTGTTGGAAGTTATTAGAAAACTTGGCTTGTTTTTTGATTTTCAGCATAGCAATACCTTAATTGTAATTCTCTATAATTCTCTACAATTCTCTATAATTTAATTATCACTGAACAACCTTCGTGAGTAATATTGTTTGGGAAAACTGAATTATGCCCTACTACATTCCGTGCTCTATTTCAAGCTCTTTGATCTATAGTTCAGATGACGTTTTCTTGATTTTATAGATGTTTGGGCATCAAATTTATTCTTTATCTTATGTGATTGAAGTTGACATAAAAAAAAAAATAAATAAATGTGATTCTTCTCATAGGGAGTCACTTTTATTATATGCTCAGATTTATTGAAACATTCGTCTGAAAAGACAGAAAATACGTTTATTTGTTAATTAAATATACATTAGAACCTCAAATTAGATAGTTTTATTAAAACCTACACTCACACTTTTATCTTTAGCTTAAAACTAACAAGGAGAATCTTGATCGGTTCTCTGACTTGAAATAACATCAAAATAAAGACTGCAATTTAAAATGACTTATTTATTTAAGAGTTTTTCAGAATCACTTTTTGATTTTTTTCAGTGACCGCTGATTATTTTACCGCTGCATATATTAATTAAGTGGACTAATTTATATAACTCTTTTCTAGTCAATCTGACTACCTGTCTCCAGAATATACCTTATATATGTATATGTAGAGCCCATATCTATCTCCTACTATTTCTTAATATTGAATCATGAACCTTAGCTAAGGCAGTCTTTACTTTTCATTTTATTTTAAGAGATTGATTTTGGGGGGTTTAACACGGTTTTATATGTTTCTCCTTGTTTAGATCAAAGCTCCTACTGTGACCCAATAGAGACCAAAAGATTTAAAGTTGACTTTGAATCCTTTCTGTATAGATTAATTTGTTCCTTTGTTCTTTTATTTCTTTGGATCAAGGCATAAATTTTCACTTTTTTAGATCTTTTTTTGCCAATATTATGTTGTCAGACATAATATTGGCAAAAACATCTACAGTAAAATCTACAGTACAAACATCTACAGCAAAAACATCTACAGCAAAAACATCTACAGTATAAAGGATTTTTAAATGGAAAAAAACACTCTATAGTATGATTTGAAAAAACACAACAGAAAGACTTAAGATAGAGCAGGATGGATGTTGATGGACGATAACCTGATAAACGGCCTTACCCTCAGACTGCCCCCTCTCATTTTTCGCTCTAGGTAAAAGAATCCTGGGGAGGAAGAGAGACACACAAAGAACAGAGCATGAAATTAGGGTAACCTTCTGAAAAGTTGTAATGGTCATCCTGTCTCAGAAAAAAGCACGGCATTCAGGAATTTCTTTTTAGTAGAAAAGCTAGTTTCTGTCCACAGATGTCGGGTCTTATGTAACGATGCATCATTCAGATTAGTGAGGATTAGAGAAGCTGCATTCAAGTGCTGTCTGTAATATGGAATGAAAAAAAAAAAGCTTAACATTGCATTATATTTATATTATTCAAACTTTCACATTCTAGATATAAACCAAATCAACCAACTTATCTAATGCTCTTGCTTCCATTCATTAAACCCCCAAAAATACACATAGAATAGACAAAGAGCACGGAAAATGCTAGAAATCTGCTAATCTAGAGGGGCCACCAGTCAATGTCTTTGTTTAAAAAACATATTATTGAATTTGACCTTGAGTTGAACCTCATCAGCTACTGTTAATGTTTAGTGCTGAATATGCTTACAGTATACTAGTAAGTCTGGATGGGCTTGTGAAAATGGGAGGTATCTCTTAAAGTGAAGTTAAATTATAATATATTGCATTTTATATATGTACAATTAATTTCTGTAGTTATAGTTTGTAGTTTGATTTGTGCCAAATTTGGATAAAGACAAAGTTAATTTAGATGTTTTCTGCTTAAGTCAGAACTGACCTTAATTCCGCATTCCCTGCCAAAATGTTTCCTATTCAAATGTGTGTTGAGGTGAGGAGAAATCTACAGCAGGGAATGTTAGATGGTTATAGTCCACAACTGTGTCTCTCTAATTAAGATATGCTTTAAATGAAAACAAAAATTGAAAAATTTAAGCTTTAAATGCCCTCCCTAGTGTTTGACTTAAAGCAACATTCGAAACAAAGAAATCCCCCAACAAAACAAAAGCATGGCAAAGTAGTGATGCATCCAAGTGTTTCACTGCAACACAGTATTGCAAAATGTTTATTAAGTGATCATAAATTGTTACTAAACTCATGGTTTGAATTAACATTTAAAAGTTTATTAGTAAAGGTGTTAGCATAACACTTAACCCTGTTCCTCTTTAGAGTGTATTTCATGTAAAGGAGCAGCAGATGGCACTACAGACTTAAGTTTAAAAATACCATAATTTTAAGACAAACAATTCGCAAGAAAATAATCATCCCTTTATAGGCTCATGGGGGAATTTGTTCTATGCACTTAACCCATCCCTTAGGGATAAGTGTATGCCACACTGGGTAGTACACAGGGAGCAATCTAGGGTTAGGGGTTTTGCTCTGGGACCCACAGCACATGACTGAAATAAGGGCCATGTGTACATTTCTGTATAAGTTTTATATTTACTAAACCTTGATTCAGCTATGAAATATTAAGATACAACTGTCATCCATCCGTCCGTCCATCTGTCCGTCTGTCCATCCATCTATCCTCGTTTTTTCCCATAATGTGCATAGGTAATAGGGTGAGAGGTGAGGTATACCCTGGACATGCCACCAGTCAATCACAGCATTGTAGAACATGGAATATGCAATGGGAAATTTCTAAGAAGAAAATTTGATAAGGGGAAAAATCTAAGAATTGAAGATAATCCTAAATAAAAGAAATTTCAGTTTATTTATGTAACATGGTTTTGTTGTTTTAACTTAGATTGGGTAACAAAGGGTTAAATGTTCAATGGAATTATAACCATTAGGTTACTTTGGACTAATCAATAAATCAGACTGAATGATTGTTGGTACTCTCTACTCCTCGCCCAGACTTTCTGGACAGGTAAAATTTTAAATAGATGGAGGGAAGTGCCTTATTAATGCTAACATGATTATCTTGTTGAACCAAGGCTTCTGTAAGACAACTTAAATCAATTTGATCATCACAAATCAAGTAATTCTCAAACTAACTATTTGAAGAGAGAGATATTATGTTCAATAAACAACATTTAATTATGTTAACTTTAACTAAATTAGAGTTATGCCAATTTTAATTATATTATTATGATGTTATGGGCGAGACACTGTCTGGATGTGGTAAAAGGTACCAAATTTCTTAGTCCTCCTAAAAAATTACTGGGAGGAATAGTAAATTTGGAGAGATTCCTAGATAGAGGAGCTGAACCATCTGAAGTGTGATGGAAGCAGTTCCTCTGACCAGGTTTTTCCCCAAAAGTCTTTAATTTATCAACGTAGCTCACACTGTTTTTTGAACACCACCTAGACAACCAGCAGTTCTGTTGAAGACATGCAACCAAACATGTCATCATGGGGTCCGATCAGGAAGGGGGCCAGAGAAAATTATGGAGTCGGCTTGTCTCTCAATGTGTATGCCACCACTGAGATTTTGTGTTTGTTTTGGAGCATAACGCATGTAAAATGGGACCAACACACTGTATTAAAATAAATGCACAGAATCTAAATGACCAGACACACAAGTCAAACTCATGTGTACCCTCACGAGGAAAGTAAATGGTTTTTAAAGGAAGGCTCTATGCTTAAACCTTTAAGCTTTTTCTCCCCTATTCTTTCCAGATGAGAGACTGGAACTTGAAAGAAACCCTTTCATTAACACTTTAAATGGTTTATCTATTAAATTACTGTAAGACATGACAAAAGAATTCAATCGAAATTGTCGGCTCAGAATATCAGTTAAAGAAGCATTTAATATATTTCCTGATGTATAATGCCACATCATTACTGTACATAACATCATTATCTCATACACGTTTTCACATGAGTAGACTTCACTGGCTCCAGCCATATCAAAATATTGCAGTGTCCATAGATGAAGGACTTCCGAATGCACAGTGACAGAGCTGTGAGATATTGATTAATCTCAACAGGCTCCATATGGACCCCGGTAGCACCGGCAGAACAGGGTGCAGATGAGTCCTGACTGTGCAGTGCTTCTCCGTCGTTGGCGAGACAGAGCGTATCTGCAGCTCGGAGTCCCCCTTTATGTGGGTCCCGCAAGACTACTGCTGCATCACCACTTGGATGGGGAGCAATGTGGCAGTGCAAGGGTTATAAAGACCCCAGGAGGGACATTCACCCATCAATGGATTCTATCTGGTGCTGAAGAACTTATTTCCCTCTGTTAGGGGAAAGTATGTGCTCATCAGGACCAACAGCACCTCTGCAGTGATCGATATCAACCACCAGGGTAGGACCAAATCACTGCAGTGCCTAAGGGAGGCTCAGAGGCTATGGACCTGGTCATACCCTCACTTTGCATTGATCAGAGCTATGCACCTACAGGGGACTAGAAACTCAGTGGCACATTATGTATTCTGCCACAGGCTTCCCCCAGGGGAATGGAGATTGCATCCTGAGGTGCTGCAGCAGATATGGGATGGCTTTGACAGGGCCGAAGTTGATCTTTTTGCTTCAAGAAGCAGTGTGCATTGTCCCTTGTGGTTCTCCCTCGCAAAGGCCAACATCCCACTGTGAATGGATGCCCTTGGAAACGCATGGCCGGCCGAGCTGCTGTAAGAATTTGCCCCCTTTCCGCTGCTTCTGCCCACTCACCATCGGGTGAGATTGTCAACCCTGAGGGTCCTCTTAGTGGACCCCAAGTGGCCCATGAGGGTCTGGTTTCCACTGCTGGACGGAGGGTCGTGTTGGCTACCAGTAAGAGCAGAACTGGTTTCCCAGTTGGGGGCAGATTTGGCATCCATCTCCACGGCATCTTCTCCACACAGTGTGGCTGCTGAAGGGTGCCGGTGGCATCTGCAACCCCAGATACCTGCAGGGCCTATTAAAGGCTGGACGGCTGGCATCAACCCTTAAGGTGCAGTTGGCAGGCAATTTAGCCAGGCACAACGGCACTGAAAGTGGATGGATCGGGTCACACAGGATAGTGTCCCAGGTACTCCAGGGTGCAAAGAGGCTGTGCCCCTTTTACGGAGGCTGGCAGTAGCCTGGGACCTCCCACCGTTATTGAGGGCCCTGAGTGGGCTGCCCTTTGAGGCAACGTGTGATGCCCCACTGAGGTTTTTGGGCCATCTGCCCAACTTGCCTCCGTTAGAAGGCAGGTGGTTTCAGAGTGACATGGCCAACCATCACCTTTCTTCCCAAGGTTCTGCCCCCTGGGCTACATGAACTCAGCAATTGAACTGGCGGCCTACTGCCTGCCCCCGTTCCAGTTGGATGAATAGAGATTGGCGAACACACTGTACCCTGTCTGGGCATTGCAGCTGTACATCATGACTACAGAGACTATTTTCCGGTCAGAATAGCTGTTCATGTGCCACAGTAGGCAGAAAAGGGGGAAGGCCCTATAAAAACAAAGGCTGTCGCATTGGGTTGTGAGTGCTATTGAGCTGGCTTAGGAATCTGTGGAGGCAGCTACCCCCTCAGGTGTTATGGGCCATTCTACCAGGAGTGTGTCTAAGCCCTGGACAATGAGAGGTGTGCCACTGGGGGATATCTGTACAGCAGGGTCTTGGGCAACACCATGCACGTTTTTACTTTTCTACTGTATTGATGTGGGACATGAGTCCAACCTGGCTTCGACGATCCTTCCTTTGGTTTCCGCTACCTCCAAGGAGGTGGGTGAGTACTGTGTTTCTCATGATATTGCTGGCATCAGTCATCAGCTTTGTTTACTGCCACTGGCAGTCAGGAAGGAATGAGACTATGGTTCTGTGAATTCCTGGATGACTGCCAGTCACACTGATCACTCGGAACTTCTCGGAGCGTAGCCTTCGACATGCTATTTATAGAAGCACACCCAGGAGGGCTACGTATCATGTGCACGACTTTGTTAACATTCTATCTCGACCTGTGCAGAGCAGGAGGAGACACCTCCACTATGTTTACTGCCACTGGAAGTCATCCAGGAATTCACAGCACCATAATTACAATGTAACTTTCGGTTTTACCACTCGCTGGCCTCTGTCCCCCTGCTGCAGCGTGTCTGGTAACACCATCACGCTATGTTAGCGTTGATGATGTCACCGGTGGGACAGAAATCAGGAAAGTAAACAATCAACAGCAACATGTAAGGAAGCCAGGGTGTACTAGGTGTTCTTTATCGTTTCACTCTTTTATTTGGCCAGATCCCTCTTACCAGTGCTGTGCTATGTTTATCTAATGTACTGTAAAGAGAGTTGTTTTGGGTTGTAAGATCAGACATGACTGGTGCGGTGTGTTGTGCTCAATGGTATCAAGTAAAGTTGCGGTTAACCTGGCTCTGGTGTTCCCACAATTTTAATATACGTCGCTTGACCGTCGTCGATTGACCTCGGTAGACAGATCTTACTTGGGTTGAATGACCAAAAATTGCCATTCAACCCCTTTTCCAATAAAAAAAAAATTGGCAAAATAATTGTGATTATGTAACCTTAATTTTTATGGTCATACTGGAAATAATCAGAAATAACAAACAACGATGTAAAATACACACTTTTTTAGCAAAACAAAAATAATTAACTGTGTTGTTTTGAAAATTAAGTTCAAAATAACATTTTTATATTCAACAAAATATATAAATCAGAATAACCAAATGTAACAATCTACAGCATTAGTAAGCGCCTTGGAATTGCACTAATTTCTGTAGTCTGATTTTAAACCTTGTTACTATCAGTGAACATGGAAATTTATATATCTTTTTTATTACTACTTTTTATTTCAGTCATGATTAAGTGTATGTTATATCCAGGGGTGAATGTATATTTAAATAATTACTTGTATTATATAATAAAAATGATCAGTTCATATTGTTTTCTT
>NW_015150581.1:948262-949862 GCF_000732505.1 Cyprinodon variegatus
CACTTACTTTGCAGGTGCGGTGGACTTCTGCCTTAACTGTATGTATATGCTAAAACATGCTATACACCTGGCAACATTTGCCTCCTAGCAGAGCTGCCCTCTATAAAGGGTTGATATCTTCTCTGGCTTCAAAATTTAAGGTCGGTCTGAAAACACCTTTAAGGAACAGGTCGGTGAATTACAAGTTAGCTACATGTGTAAAAAAAAAAATTGTTTGTTTTGTTTGGATTAATTTATAACATTCTGAGGTTCATTGATTTGTACGGAAGAGGATTAGGGCCACTGAAAAAAAAAAAAAAGTTAACTGATTTTTAAATTTTATTTCAGTTTAACATGGGAATTCTGAGATTAAAGTCAGAATTCTGACTTTTTTCTCAGAATTCTGACTTTAATCTCAGAATTCTGACTTTTTTCTCAGAATTCTGACTTTATTCTCAGAATTCTGAAAAAAGTCAGAATTCTGAAAAAAGTCAGTATTTTTCCCATACTATACTGAAATAAAATAAAAAAAATCTGTTAACTTTTTTTTTTCCAGTGGCCCTAATCCTCTTCCGTAGCTTTGAGTGGTGTCTTCCACACTACTGAATGGTTATACCTTAACTTTCAGTATTAGTTCTTCAGAAAACCTTTATTGTGGGAAAAGATGTTGCAGGAACATTTGCATTGTTTCCCCCAGGGTGACATTAATTTCTTTGTCTTTTATACCATATTTCAACAATAGCACAATTTCTTTATTATATAGATAATGAAATGCAAACTCCACTTATTATGGAATTCCCAGAGGGATTCTACATCCCAAAGTGAGTCTACAGGGACTCATAGTCATAATGTCTCAGTCAGAGGAAGGAAGCTTTTAAGTCTTAAGCGGCAACATGTGAACATGGGCATTTCTATTCAGTATTTTTACTTCTTTAAATTAAAAGATCCGTTACCTTTTTATTAAAAAAAAATCATAATTCAAATTTGTCTGTCACTGATAATACTTACATATTTTTCTAAAATATTGCAATTATCTTTATTGATGAAACAACCTTTACATGATTAAAAGTGTAGTGTGAATGTGAAACTGGGATTTCCTAAGAACATAAAACTAAACTTTGTTTATTGTGATAAAATGTATTTTGTTCTCTCAACCTCAGGCCTCCCAAGATAACTATTTACAAATGATGGAGCTAATAAACAGGTAGTTTTAATGAACCCTTCATGGGAGTGAGTAAAGTGCTTGCATTCATGTTAACTATTGCCAAAGCCAATAATTAACTTAATTTCTATATAAACCAATACAAATATCCCCCAAAAAAACATTTGCTAAAAGATAACTTCTACAGTACATGGTCACCTGTGTTGTGCAAGGCGGCTTTGAGGAAACCTTTTCCAGCTTGAGGAAAGGATTGATGAGCACCAATGACAATATAATTTTGGCTAGCTTGATTCACATGAAAATAATTTGCTTGGTTTATCTATATAGTGCCAATTCACTAAACATGTAATAACAAAGCACTTTAAGGAGACAAGACATTCAGATTGGTTAGGAAAACCAATTTATCACAACAGGTCACTTGCAAGACCTGCTTCTCCTGTAGGAGGATATATTAATATA
>NW_015150581.1:950106-961401 GCF_000732505.1 Cyprinodon variegatus
TCTTATTCTGATTATTTTTTTTTCCTTTTTAATAAAAATAATAATATATAACAACAATACATTTTATTTATCAACACTTTTAATAAAACAAATATACTTTACAAGGGTATTGATAGATTTATAATGTGGAGGAGGATCTTGAGGTGGATCCGCTCCTTTTTGGAGCCAGTAAAGATGTTTTGGGACGGTTGTTACCTAATTCTTTTAATGTAACATGCACTTTGACTCCTAAAGAACTCTCCTATGTTCCTCTTTCTTTTTTTAGACATCTTTGTTGCAAGTCTAATAACCAAACACACACACACGTACATTTGTGTAAATTAAAGGTATGGTGGAGGATTTTCGCAAATTTTTAAAAAGACCCCCCCTCTCCACTTTAAAAAAAAGCACATGTACAACATTGTACTCGCTCCCGAGAGGTAACACCTATTAAACCAATGTGAGAAAATGCACAAGCCATTTCTCCTCATGTACAGTCTGTTTAAAAGTTACTGTTTGCATCGCTCATACAAGCTTACATTCCAAAACAACATTTGCAATGTTTCCACTATGTCAGACTCACTGGTAAACAAAAAAAAGCTTGAGCACGTAGGATCGCCTTACGTAAACATATCACCAGAATGATTGACAATTAGGAGGACCACTTATTTTGATAGGTTAGGTTTATCCACCCAGAAAAAGAATATATTTTAATACATCTGATGTTACAACCCTTTAGATCACGTTTCCCAAGAGCAAATGCCCAACTTACAGTAGCCGATTCCTTCACTATCTGTCGTCTTTTTTCGGCCCCACGTTTTTCAACAAGACCGTAACTCCTGGACCATTTAAGATATCTCAAAAATCTAAAAGGTACTAGAAAGCAGAGAAAAAAAATCTTATCAATCCTTTCTAATTAAGGTAGTCGATAGGACTTCAACAGGGCTGTCACCATCCAATCACAAAGCTGGATCAGTGGTGCATCAAATGTTTGTTAAGTGAGCTTATTGGTACTGGTGTCTGTTAAAGAACTTACATTTTCTAACATGCTCTATTTGAAGGAGATTGATATTGGTTCTGGTTTTATTTAATATCCTCATATCGTCGCTGTCGGAAAAAAACCTTGTAAGTCCCATTTTGGCCTTTTTTTTTTTTTTTTTCATAAATTGATTCGATTGGTCAGTCCCCACTTGTGAACGTATGTTTTGGAAAATATTGACCAATTAAAAGTGTTGAAAAAAGATTGGGACTTAATCTCGTTACTCCATTGGACTCTTCCGCTGTCGCTGTTTTTACAATTTCCTGTAAACTTTATGGTTTTGGACATACAAGGTTTCCGTCCGACAGCGACGATATAGTCCTCTGTAGGAAATTGTTCATGGGATTGTTCAGATCAGTTTAGCTCTTCATTAAGTTACCCCATTTGTTTAAGTATAGATATTTCATTGCAGATGTTCAACTGTCCCATAATTAGAGCTTTAGCTGCATCTCACATCATTGCTGGAGTAACCGGGGAGGATGCAATCTTTTGTCTCTACTGCTTTTACCATTTTTTATATTATTATATGCTTCACAGTCTGTGAGAACTGAGGTATTAATCCTCCATTGCTTAGTTGGGAGTGACAGCTTAAGATGGACTGGTGAGTGAATTGAAATAAGAAGGATTCTGATATTCTGATAGAAAAACATAGTTTCTCTTGCTAGGATTAGCTTCTCTCCAGACGTTGACCAGGCCTACATAGCTTGAGGCAAATCTTAGTATCTTAGAAGCATTGAGGTTAGACAGGGTAGTTGAAGATCTGTCTAGGTCGTTATCATACAGCAGATAAAATCTCCAGCAAGTATTCAGAGATCTGTATTATGTTGGTTAAATTGGGGTTATCATATGTATCATAAATTTCAGGTTTTACTAATTAAGTACATATAAGTTAAGCAACGTCAGTTGTTGTCCATAAAATGTCTTCTGCATTTATTTGTCTGCCCTCACAGTCCTTCTATTGCTCTTTGAGCATGAAAGATCATCTTTTATGGATAAATATTGCTTTTACCCTTTTTTTATAGTGAGGCTGGAGACATAAACCTGCCCAATTAAATCCCTTTTAACTTTTGCGTGTTCTTCACTAGACAGGTGAGTTTCTCGAAGACTGAGTATATATATGTTTTCCTTTACTTCTTTTTAGAAAGATAAGAATTATCTTCCTCTCAATAGGGTAGCCAAGGTCAAGTATGTTAAAAATAATTACATTAAGTGAATATTTTGTAAAACCACAGTGAAATGAAAATAAAGAAAATGGTGATAAAAAACTAACAAAGTAGTGAAGAGAAACCTAGCATTGGTAGAGCGAGAGCCCCCTATACTGCCCCCCTCCCAACTCCCAAAACACCCAGCGAAGTTGCCAAATGCCAAGGCAATGCCAATTTACCAAGACCCTCAAGTTGACAGGATGCAACAGTTATTAATCAACATGGCACAGCTTATTCAAACAGAATGGTGTTTCTGAGCAGGGAGACAGATAAGGGAAAAAGACAGAGAATGTTTTTACAGTTTCTGTCAAAATCTGTTGTCATGTTGATGGCCGCAGGAAGTGGGGGTGCTGAGGGTGCTGGAGAACCCCCTAGTGGCCACAGGGAGATTAACAAAAATGTATCAAAGATACTTTGCAACAGTAAGAAATATCTTATAAATATTTTGGGAAATGATTTATGCCTTTTTTTTATTTTACTATTACGTGTATTTGGATATTAATGTAATTATTTTGAGGCCTGATCAACACTAGTTCATGTAAGTAACGCTGACCAGGTAACATTAAGTAAGTTAGAGCATAGTATCACGCTCGCGGCAGCAGACTAGTAAATGTACATATTCTGATGACAGAAACAAGGAGATATGGCAAAGAAACGCATTTTGGATTGCATTTGACCGCTTATTAGACACTTTTATCTCCACGACCTCAGCGCAACTGAACAATTGGAACAATTGAACAAAGCTACAACTGCCTGTAGCTCAAAGTAACACTGAAATCCCACATCCACTCCAGACCGCTTGCGCAAAGCAAAGCCTACAGTCTCCGCTGTTCCTATCATCCGACATATAAAAAAAATCCCCATCAGCATCCAACATATGAGCAGTTTCTGCTCAAATATTTTCCTTTTGTTGTGGATTTTTTAAACAGGATTAAAGGATCATACAAAATTAGTTTTTATGAACTATGTTTGTTCTCGACTTCCAAACTCAGCATCTCTTCATCCATACCTGCGATAAGAAGTTTCTTTTGAAGTTTGGAGGTGCACTCTTGGAAGTTGTTGTGACTGAATTTGATTAAACCTTTAAGCCTCTCAGTATAAAATAAATATTTTGATCAAGATGAGAAATCTACTTACTGGTATGTTAAAGTACCAATAGTTTGCATCCAATTATTTAGATATACTTTCATATCTATTTAAACAGTTTAACATAACCATAGTATTTTAGAGTGTTATTTTTGATCTTATGTTCTTTGTGTAATTGATGTGTATAACTGTTCAATAACGTTTTAATAGTATAATATAATTATTACCTTTTGGTTTGCGTAAAATGATTTTGGTTCTTGCCAGCTGACCAAATCTACTTTGGTATAGTGTTATTGTGAAGTTGAATCAATAGCGCATATATACACCTGAGAAATGATGTCTGTGTCTTACATACTCTGGTTTGGTGCACTGAAGTGTATATGACAATAAAGTAGTCAATTTCAATCTTTTTAATTGTTTATTTTTATTGTATTTGATATAGGCCTATAGGCTCATAGGTCTTTTGTCCAAAAAGCACCCCCAGTTCAAAATGACTTCCAGTGGACCTAGTGATGTCCCAGTTATTTTAATACATATACAATACGTAGTGTTATGTAAGTGTTATTTAAAGAGTTTTTCCTGAGTGACCCCTTCTCTGAAAAGTATTAGGTAGTGAGATGTAAACATAATGCTTAGGTAGATGTAAACATAATGCTTTCCTTTACAAATGGTGTTCTGGCCTTCACCTGAGAAGCAGTGGTCGCTTGAGGTTAGCCAATGATGGAATTGGGTTAAAATAACATCACAGATAAAACAAACCAGTGTGAATAATTTAAATGCTATGGGATTTAACCAGGGCTGGACTGGGACAAACTTAGTAGTTTCTTGGAGATTTAATCCAGTTCCAAAGGACAACAGAAGCAAAAGTGGACAAGCAAAATAGAGAAAACCAAAATCTAGGAGACGTCAGGGAAAACACACATAAGGTGCAAAGAAACAACGAAGAACCAGCAAGGAGAGGTAGTAAAGAGGTGTATAAATAGAATGAAATCAGCAGACGAGGAGCAGGTGTAGATAGATGAATCTAGAAGAGAGCTAGGGTGAAGGATCATTTTACAAGGGGGCAACAAGGTTAAACAAGAAATACATAAAATCTCCAAGACAACCATAAAACTAAAAAAAACAAAAAAGAGAGAAAAAAAGAACAGAGCCAAAACCATGATAGTACCCTCCGCTTAAAGGCGGATACCAGACACCCTAAAAAGTCCAAAACCAAAGACAACCCACCCAGGGGTTGCGGATGGGGGACCAGGAAGCCAAAAACAGAGTTCAAAAACACAAAACACGCGTGTTGCAAGGCTGGCAAAGAAGAAAAGTCTCTGGAGGACAGCAGGGAAGCTGCCGTTTCAGCAGCAGGAACCTTGGAGGCCACCGTCTCAGCAGCAGGAACCTTGGAGGCTGCCGTCTAAGCAACAGGGAACTTGGAGAGTTCCTTGGAGATAGCCTCCTACAGCACTGAAGCCTGCAAAGAGGCGGTGCAGCGTGAGACCCACGGAGAGGAGCCATTGAAGATTCACCAAGAAGCACATAAAATGGTATGGGTGCTCATGGAGGGGTCTTGAAGATGACGAGCACCCACGGAGGGACCTGGAAGAGGATGTGCTCCCACGGAGGGGAGCATCCAATGGGGGTTCTTGAAAGCGAGGAGCACTCACTGAGGAGCCTAGGAGACAAACTCACACAACATGGGGCTCAGGAGTCTCTAGACGACAAAGAGCATGCTCGGGAGTCTCTTAACTTTACAGGGTGTACTCGAGAGTCTGCACATAGCATGCTCGAGGGTCTCTGGACAGGAGAGACGGTGCTTGGGGATCTCTGGACGGCACAGAGTGGGCTCAGGGGTCTATAACAAAATATTTATATTGCAAATTTTATTGTGTTATATCTTCTGTATAATTCATGGTTGTACTCTTTTACTTTCTACACTTGTTCTTCACATTGTGGACAAAAACTGTGTAACATTTCAGATATCTAGTCATAAGCATTTAGAAACGATTACCCATTTTGTATGTAAAAGGTCCTTTCGGCACAATTGTACCAAATTTGGACCAAATGTTGCGAACTGGATTATTTGAAGTTTATGACCGAATTGACAATAAAAAATACATATTTAAGTTTAGATTTACACAAATTCTAATGAAAGGGTATTGCATTCATCAAAAACAAAAAATCAGACGGCTTATCTCATAATTACGAGATCAGTATCTCGTAATTATGAGATATTATCTCGTAATTATGAGATCTTTTCTCCTAATTACAAGATAAGACCTCTTCTTCAGTATGGTTTTAGCTTTTCATATGAATAGAAATGCCACATAAAGTTGGGACCAAATCGTTTTAAACCATTCTGAAGCCTCAGCTATACTCCTTGAGGATCTAGGATTTAAAAAAGGTACCGGCAGAAAGTTCTTTGGGACACCACCAAGACAGCTGGAATGCATTTCAGATGCATTAATTTATAGCCATAAAGCTTTCCATGCTGGTTTAATTGCTACTGCAGGAACAATGTGACTTCCAGCAAATCAGAGTGGGTTTTTTTGCCTAAACAATTCTATGAACTTACAGCGCAATGTTGACAAACTAAAACTAATTCCATCCACATTGAGGAAACTCAGTATTTCCCAGTGTTGCATACCTAAAAGGAAATAAAAGCATATTTAATCCGACAACCCACTCATTGTTCATGTTTCATGTAGTGTAGCTCGGCAAGAAACGTCCTTCCTGATCTCCTAAATATGACATATTATAATTATGAGATCTCATAATATTGAGATCTGGATCTCATAGTTACAAGATCTGTATCTCATAACTACGAGATAAAGTCTCATAAATACGAGATACAGATCTTGTAATTAAGAGATAATCTGTCAGATGTTTGTTTCTTTGGAGGAATGCAATAAGCCTCCGTAAATTTTGATCAAAGCCTCCCTGGTGAGGTGTTCAGGGCACCTCCCACCAAGAGGAGACCCAGGGGGAGAACCAGGACAAGCTGGAGGGACCATGTTTCTCTGCTGGCCTGGGAACGCCTTGGAATTCCCCTGGAGGAGCTGGCCCAATTCCCTGGGGAGAGGGACATCTGGGCCTCCCTAATGAAGCCACTACAACCGCAACCCAACCCTGGATAAAAACTTATCATTATCGGATGAGTTAAGAGGTTTAACACCTAAGGACATCTTAGAAAGAAGAATAAGCCTGTCAGGTTTGTTGGATTGTGGGATGAAGCTAGAGTACCCAAAGGGGACCGATATATTGGGCAGAATGTGATTCTCAGTTTACTCCCCCAAGTACCGAGGAAAATATCAAATATGAAAATCGAGAAGAAAATCATGAAAAACCCTTACTGAGTTTTACCATTTTTTTTTTTTTTGCAATTTCTTTGTCTTTGTTTATTTTCCTAATATTATGTTAGCTACAGTACACTGCACTACAGTGCCCCTATGATTACAAGTGATTGTGTTCAGCTTGTTCATTTCAATACACTTCCTAAGTTCCCTGAAGTGAAGACTAACATAAATGATCACAAAATGAATGCAGAAGACAGAGAGGGCTCCGTATGTGTGTGTTGACAGACTTAATGTTGAGCAAAAATGTGTTTGTATTCATCCTGGATTACCAAGACCCTGGGTTTTGTGACCCTTTTTGCTGTCCACAGGCACAGATATCAAGTTAGTGTTTTTGATTGCATACCACTCCCATGTATATTGCCTAGCTTGTCTTTCTTTAAAATGTATTTTTGTTTAATAACATTTGAATGCTGCTGTCTGACATAAAAGTAAACCCTTTATCCAAGATACTGAAAATGCCATCATAGCTGGCATAGAGGAACATTATTGGCCATGCCATACATCCATCGTAAGCTTTTAATCCCAGGAAACAAATATGTATTTGTGTACCCTCTCTGGATGAATGGATTATAGATTATCACTGCCAACCAGCATATGATGCCAACAGAGATTATGGCTGCTGTATATTGAATATAACTGATATCACGGTTTGGAAAATTGAGCCACTGTAGACTATTTCAAGGTAAGATGAATGTGTTGCAGTATTTGACACATCCAAGATATTAGTGATTCTGAGTGTAAGGACTCCTTTTCATTATGGGCTGCTATTTTAAAGACAGTTAGGTTTCAAATTGCCTTTTTCACCCCTGCTCCCTGTTTCTGTTTTTCTGTTCCTATTATTCCCGACAGCTCAACTGTGAACTGGCTCAAAATGTATTTCCATATTTCCCCACATAATTGCAGCATTGTTGAAATAAGACTTTCATCGTTCTCATGGAAACCCCAGAGTACACATCAAGCTGTGCAATTACTCAAAAAATAAAACCCACTAATGTCAGAGTGGAGAAAATATCAGAGTGCACTCCCATTCCCAAAATCCAACTGGGAAGTCTTAAATTTTGTGTCTAACCACAAGCGTTTTCACCATGTTCACCCACAGGCTCTTTTAAAAATGAAAAACTGGGTGGTGGCTCTTTTTGGATGATGTCTCTTACTGTATCCTTTGTGTTCTCTTGTTGATGCCTTACCTGAGGTATGTCCAATTCACTCTGCTGTATACCAGTACTTGTCGTTTATCTATTTATTTGAATCTCTCTTATCAAGGCTTTAATTGCCTAAATATTCTTCATTGGGCTCAATTAAAACACAATAGACTCTGCAGCTGTAAAAGTCAACTATTTCTGCTCCCGCATAGCAAGATATGTGAAGAATTGGAGAGAAAGTCTGTTGCAGTTGGCCTTCTATTATGTACTTGGAATAAATGAGATTCTGTTATTCTTTGGATGAAAGTCTGGCCTTTCTGATTATTATGCTAACAGCAAAATATAACATTGACTTGTGTAAAATGTTCAGGCTCCTCGAGCCGAGTAAGGAACAGATTCACACACATGGCAATCAACGCACCTTTCCCAAACAAAATTACTTTTTAGAAATAGAAATCGTTTTCTTTCTCTATTCATGCAACTGATTTGTTGCGCAATGTCACCTTACTCAATAGTAGCAAACCAGGTTTACATCAGCTTCCCCCCCCCCTCTCCTCCCTGTGCCTCTATCTAAATCAGTCAATTTATTTCCAAATTGCATGTCGAGTGTAGGAGCAAGGGCTTATGGCAGTATATTAAATCACTGCACTCCTACAGTATATGTTTTGAGAAGGTTTAATTTTTTTCCTCTTTTTGCTGATAATGATGGGGATGCACCTGGCTTTGAGTGTCATGAAGGACACACTGTCACATTTTTTCCAGTCTTGTTTATTCAAAGAAGAAAGCCAGCTGTGAGATTTGAATAAGTGGATTAATGGAGTTGAAATGTGTTTCACAATATGGACGAGACCTTGACTGTTCTTTTTCGCTGTGCGTTTGCCAGTCTGGGTGCCTTTTAATTTATGTGTGTAAGGAGGAAAGACTATCAGCAGAGATGCGGTTTAAATTTGCGTTAACTTTGAGGGCCACCATGTACAAAATATTCCAACCTTTGTTTATGGAGAATCTGAATGTGTGCTCTACATTGTGAAAGCATTTCCCCCTTATCTATACACATAATATTTTTAAAGTTTGATTAAGAGCAATGAATTGCAACCAGTATATTACATTTTATGAGTCATTTGTTTTGCAAACATAATTAAACAGGGTAGAGAGTGCATTTAGGAGCAGGCTGACCAGCTGTCAGTCAGCACCATGTTAATTTTCGGATGTTAATTTGCAGGATGAGATTATTCCAGTCAGTGAATTAGCTACAGCAGTTCTTCATTACACTGTACATATCTTCCTGTAAAAGTCCCCAAAACTCTTTTCTGCAAAATGTTACAAAATTCATTGTAGCATATGCGAGCACATCATGTATTAAATAGTACAGTAGCATGTCCCCCCTGAGTTTTTGAGGAACCTTGAATGCCCTTAACCAGCTCTAATAGGAGATAATGATTGGTGCTCAACAAAAAGAGAGATTCATTTTGAATTATTAACAAGTTAACTTTGTAGTGGGGGCGCTTTATCCCTGAGGACAAACACCCTGAATGTTTGCAAAATATAATTAAGCCAAGGCATCTTTAAATGTCATTGCTGCCTGTGCCATGTTTTAAATTGTTCTGCATCAACAGAATTTAACGAGATGGCTAAGGAATCCATTTCCTGCAAGCATGTGATAAGCCACACATACAGTGGAGGACTTTCATTGATTGCCAAAATAAAGCATTTTGTATGCAAATGGGGGAATGGAGTGGCTAAGCTGATTCAGCCTCATGGACACCAAATAATGGTCTTTACAATTAATACTTTTACATGCTATCCATTGAAAATTTCATCTTCCATTTAATGGCTCTAAAACATTAACACATGCCCAGAAAACAGGGGAAAATCACTGTGTTCCAGTGGATTAATTTGAAAGCCAACAAACAAATAAAGGCACACATCCCTTCCTCCAGCCCCTCACCCCCAGAGTTTTGGTCCCTTTCCTGTTGTCTCATGCTCCTGCACATTTTGGATTAACAGATAATCTTTGAACATAAAGGAAGGTCTGCTAACCCCGGGGGTATGTAATGTTGTAAGTGAAAGAGAGCAGTGGATTGTAGGCCATGCCACATTGTTAGGACGTAACATGCTTGTCTTGTTCTTGTAAACATGTGTCTGTTTTTGTAGAGCTGATATGCTTTTACACCCTCTTTGCAGGTTGTGTTCTTGGAGATGTTTTAATAGAGAAGGAAGCTGGGTAGCAGCATATCAGCAATAAAGAAAAGCACTTTCGGTTTTTGTCTGTGAAGTGTTAGCAACCATTTAAAACCAAGAGGATATCACAAGTATATGTTTATTTGTTATAGTTAAAAGAACAGTGAAGCGAAGCGGCTTGGCAGCTCATGGGGTAAGTCACCCATCCTGCAAACAGAAAGCCTGGGTTCGTATCCCAGGTGAGGGGAATGACCTGCCAGTCTGGGTCCTTAGGCAAGCCCTATCATGCTAATGCCTGCTTTGGGGAGTGGCAGCCTAGTGGTTAGGGAATTGCGCTTGGAGTTGACTGTCACTCTGGCGTAGACTGTCACTCTGGGTCCCTGAGCAAGACCCTTAAAGCTACAGTGTGTAATTTTTAGCGACATCTAACGTCCAGACTGCAGACCGCAGCAACATGAACATCTCCCCCCCACCGCTTCTCCCCCCCAACAGTACGGCGAGCGTTACGGGACAAAATGTCTTCCACAAGGCTGTTTTAAGGCCGGGTCACACAGGTTGTGGCTAATTTTTTAAATCTCAGAAATCGTAAACCTCCAATTTTTTTCCATGTCACACTGACTGCAGTGAGTATAGAGAAGCTCCTACTACGCATAGAGCTGGTCCCAATCCGTGCAGATTTTTTTTTTAACTCTCTGTGCAGGACAAATTCAAACAATGTCAGACATTTAACTGGGCCAGAATATTATTATTATTATTAATAATTATTATAATAAAAAAAACTGGAAAATTTACAAAGCAAAGCCTCACTTAATGACCCTTCAACCTGAACAGACAGTGGATTTTGATATAAATAGAATAAACTACATTTAAAGAAAATGATAACAAAGCAACAATGGCTGAGTGTCTGTTTATAGGTAGACAATGAGAGGTCAATCTCAGACAGTGATCTGTGAAGTTTGTGTGAGTTTTTTTGTTTTTTTTTCCAGTATATTCAGGGAAAGTGATACGCTGTGCTTTCTTGTACTGCCCCCATAGTTTTTGTGAGACTCAAAGCGGATCACTACTTTATGAGTTTTCTGTCCTTCTGATCTCCTACCATGGGGAAAGTGTTCTGTTTTTTTAAGTTTTATTGTATACTGTATGCGCAAGTCTTCCCCGTCTGTGTTGTGTGACTCCAAACCTGCCCGCTTTCTCTTGCAATTGGCAGATTTTCTTTTTTTGCATTTTTCCCTAAAGATGTGTTTTACTTAGTAACTGTTTCTCTCCTACTAATAGACCCATGGAAATGCTGCTGAACTGCTGCGTAGTCTGACTAAAAT
>NW_015150581.1:962048-963509 GCF_000732505.1 Cyprinodon variegatus
ATGGATGGATGGATGGATGGATGGATGGATGGATGGATGGATGGAAGGAAGTCGGCAAACTTTTATAATTTTCCACATAACTTATTCCAACAGTTTTTAGTATTAAAACATTTGCTGGCAAACAGGGAATAGAAAGATGATGGTTTAGGACGGCTGTAGGACAGCTTTAAAATCATAGATTGTTTTTCACAACAGTAATCTCAAACCTACAACCAAACTGATTTTTGGGTCATTAAGCAGGCTGACATCAAGGCTCTGGAATGTTTTCCTCTCCCTGACCCTAATCAATTTGAAATTGTATTGACCCTCCATTTTGCAAAAACTGGATCCAAGCTGGAAAAACGGCATATTTAAAGCAATTCTACTCAATCACAAGACTATACATCTACACAACTTTTCTTTTGTATTATTTAATTTGATTAAGCTAGATAGTGTCAGAATTATATTTCTCTTACTGCTTTTGTTTTTTGGAGTAAGGATTTGTGCTGTTATAGTTAGATGATCATTTAGTGTTCACTGTCTCTTTCATAGTTTAATGGAACCAGAGAGGAGTGTTAATACAAACCAGTCACTTTTCTGAGTGTGTCCATTCCCACAAGTATCTGTTAACACTGATGTCATCAATTTAACTGTGGAGCATTCATCATAACCCTGCCGTGGGCTCGTTTTAGTCATACAACAAATGGATAAAAAGGAACAGCTTAATAACTTGCAAGAGGGGATTTGTTAAATTTGCATCAAAAAATGAACAAAGGTGTTAATACCTTTAATCTAAAACATTGTTGGAGCTTTTCCACTAGTAGCTTTCTCTCAAAGTGTATAATTTGTTGATTAGTCTTTTTTAGTTTTGCTGAAAGCTGCATTCTGCCTTATCTTCTGTAGGAGAAGGACTTGAGTGTTACAGCATATTCAGTGTTGGCATCTTCTTCTTTGTGTTATGCTTACATTTTATTGTTAGTCTATTAATCTTTTTTACTTTGTATTTATTATTCATACGCATAAATATACACCAATATATACACACATCCATCAATGTCCCAGTTCAGCATTTACATCTTTTTAATGTCTTAATTAGTCATTCCTCCATTTCAACATTTAATTTATAAGAATATTTATAGTTTGGATGTGCATAACAAGATGTATTTCATTTCTTATGACTTTCAGTGTGCATCAGATCCATAAAAGATGTGACAAATTCTCCCTTGCAGCTACTGCCAAAACTAGAGATGTGCACATATTGGTATGAGGTACGACTGCCTTACTTGAAATTAAGAACTTTATCTCAATGTGAGGTAAGAAATTACCTAAATAATCTACTCTTATTTTTCATTAATGCATCTATCATAGTACTAACATTTTTACAGCTTTTCAAGTAAGTCACAGGAGTAACTTTCCATCAATATAAGCTCCCATGCTGAAATCTGACCACTTTAATCTGTGTGCTGTTTCATTTTCTTGTTT
>NW_015150581.1:965456-965803 GCF_000732505.1 Cyprinodon variegatus
AATGTACGTTTTTTTGCATGGCATGTGTGTTGAGAGGGTTTATAAAGTAGAGCAAACTGCTAAATCAGAACAGGTTATATTACATTTATCTTCATGTCACCATTACATTTTATTAAACTAAACCAGGGGAGGGCAAGCCGTTGCTCCAAGGCCGCATGCAGCTCTTTAATGCCCCCCTTGCAGCTCCCTGGAGCTTTTTAAAATGTATAAAAATGGAAGAAGATAGACTTTTTTTTTGGTTTATTTGTTTTAATATGGTTTGCAAAAGTTGAAACAAACATTCATTGTGTTTTCCAGTGTTGTAAAAATATGTAAAGTATAATAAATACGTTTAAACAATAATGTAA
>NW_015150581.1:967905-998829 GCF_000732505.1 Cyprinodon variegatus
TTTACTCTGATATCCATGTTTTTTTTTTTAGAAATGCTTCTTTCCCTTGGTCTGTCTTCTGAAGACCGTTTAACAAAGAATATTGGTAAAGAAATAGCTTTAGGTATTGAATGTATTTAGAGTAGAAAAGTAAAAAAGAAACAGAAAACTGGGGCAATTCCTTTTTTACATAGTTGAGTAGGGAGCATGAAATAAACTCAAACTAATTAATAAATGAATTGTAACACGCTTACTTATAATATTAGGTATTTAAACAATATATTTGTAATTAATATGGTATAAAATTGTAATGCACAATGTTTTGTGTAAAGCAGAACCTTTGTCTCCGATTCAAGTTACCGGTATTTAGGATGATACCTTTTCTGCTGAAAAGAGTTACAAAAATGAATTCCTAGGTTTGATAGCATCTTATTATCTTTGTTGTACTATCAACATGGTAAGAAAGACATTTGGCTCTTTGCGCTTCCACCTTAAGGCTTAGCATTTGTTATTTAAGATTATATCTTCAAGGTGGGTTCTGTGTTTTACAAATAATGGAAATATATGAGAATTATTGAAAGAGAAGCCAACTCCCGGCAGAGTTTTCTTCCCATTTTAAGAAACTGGAAACAGTTTTATTTTGTCACTCAGCTTGATAATTGCTTTTGAACTTTGCTTCATTATTCCTAATTTAGCTCCTGGGTTATTCCTATTTATTGATGTTGGTGAGTTTTTATTAGTATGTGATTACCTGTATGCAAACAATATCAGACATACAGTACTGTTGCCAGTGGCGGTTCTAGACCAAATATACCAGGGGGCCAGGAGGGGGCCAGCGTGTTTTCATGGGGGTACAGAAAAGCATGAAATAAAAAAAACAGGGCAAGGGATTCAAATGTATAAAGTGCATAAAGTGAAAATTCTATTCAATTAGGTTTAATTAAAATTATATTTCTTATGAGGTCAACATACATTCATAATTTAGGAATTTTACATATTTTTCCACTTAATTTAAGTTAAATTAACATTTTCTATCAAATCTGAATTAGAACTCAAGAAAAACAGATAAATTCAGTATTTTTTTTTTATTTGTTTAAAAAAAAAAACATTCAGCAGATGAAAACTGGGATCCTGTCTCAATATCACTGAAGCTATCACCTTATTGTTTTTAAATAATTAGTAAAATATAATTTGTAAAGAAAAAAAAAATGAAGTAGATCCAAAGGACCTATCAGTAACAATGTCTGTTCCAGCGCATATAATCACTAGAATTCATTTTAAGTATTATTTCTTCAGTACAGTGGCCATGACAGGGGCCAGGACATGAGTAACAGGGGCACTAGCCCCCATTGGCCCCTGTCTAGAACCACCCATGACTGTTGCTGATCTAGCAGATCAATACAACAGTGAATCTGAGAGTGTTCTCAATGAGCCAAATTGATTAAAAACTGCTTTGATCAGGTCAAATCTTTTACTTCATGTCTGATCAGGACTTGCCTTTCCTTGGTGAAAGGTGCTGGCATGATTAATGACTGTAAGTTATTTTCAGAATACTTATTGCTCACATTGGGCCTCGCATTAGAACTCCAGCCTTCATTACAATCCAAATATTAGAAACTTGATTATTTTCAAGTTTCAAGTTCAAGATTTTCAAGGACTTTTGTAATGCCTGGAAACAAACCACGGAGCTCCTCATCTAACCTCTAAAGACAATCATATTTACCTTTTTAAAAGACTAATTGTTTTATCAAAACTAGGAGAACCTTTTATGCCGTATGGTAACATTACCAACAAAAGATGCAAAAAGGTTTCAGGACATATTGCCATTCTGTGTACTTGTTGAATAAAACATCTGTCTCACCAACGAGGTAATGACATTTAGGAGAGCTTGTTTTTGCAGAGATGAAACTCCCTATCCTGCACAATGCCCCAGAGGCTTTAGCCTTGATGCATTTTACACCAGCCCCAAAAAACTGAGTTGACAAGTTATCTGTGACCTGTGCTGAGAGCGGGAGTGGCTGCAGTGAAAATCAATCTTTGCCTCTCCTCTCGCCTTGAATACCGGCGGAGCAAACAAACAGGTCTAAACAATACGATATATACCACATATCAATTACACTAAATGCCTCAGTATCTATACTTCACTGTCCCAGGCACACACCGGTTACAAGGCACACATGCTGCTGTAAGACGATAATGGCGCTGCATTGTTCCTTGCCATCTGGAGGGCTGATAAGGCCCGCCTGTGCATAGTTGATAATGAGAACAGGCACAGGAAAAACTGAGTGTTAAACATTTCCTTGGCCCATGAAAAAGGTTCCATTAAGTCCACTGACCCCAATTGAATATTAATGAGCTAATTAACGGATTTATTGTTATGCTCAATTTCTGGAGGGGCATTTTTTTCAAGTGCTATTATTTTTCTAATTATTTTCTGTACTTTTTATAATTGAATCTTTGTAGCTGCCAGCATCCTGTTTGTGCCTTGGCAACCAGAAAAAAAAAACTGTTGGCATCTGTTTCTCCTTTTTTTTTTTTTTAGCTAGATTTAACTACAACAGTAAAACACAATGTCCTCTTCGACAACAGTGTGTTCAACGTCAAGAATACAGCACCAGCTTCCATCCATTCAAGAACAGCGGCCGTTGCATGCTTTCTTTAATGCGAAAGTCTTACTTTCACATGTTTTCAAAAAGAGAAAAAAATCAAGGTATAATTTTCAGGTGTTAGAATACAAAAGTGCAATTATGGGATTTTCTATGAGCAGCAGTGAATGCATGACTTGACAAAGGTTTAAATGGGCAGTAGCAGCTGGACTTGATAGATAGCATAATCAGCTGATGTAGAGGATGCACTGAGGCAGTCCTCTGTGGGCAGCTGTGAAGCACACCCAGCCACTGAGAGAAATGGTAACCTTGGGATGAATGAGTAGTGTTAATGCATTTAATCAATACATGGGCTACAGCTTCAGAATCAACAATCAGCTGGTTGCTTTAATTGTGCAAAATAAAAGGTGTAGATTTCCCTTTTTCATTTGTTAACTCAATTAGTGATGTAAATAAAAAGGATATTGCAATAGATAAATTCTTTGTTAAGAAATGATTACAGATCCATGTTTGATTAATTTCTTTATATTGGAAAAGGGAAATCATTTAATTTAACTTAAAAGTAAAATCTTGTGTTTCTTCAGTTTCTGGCTCCTTTCAGGTCACCACACAACATAATAATGAGGGAAGATCTGCATTTGGCAAAGCAATATTTATATAGTACATTTCAGTGGCAAGACAATGTCCAAATATTTTTATGACTTTGTTTTTTTTTTTTTTTTTTTTTTAGCATGTAGTGGCTTATTTTCAAGAAAAACCTTCCTTGGATAGCCAGAGATATATAAAGTACTTGTCAAAATTCTCAACTTTGTCATTTTAGATTTGGAGTATTTATACTAAACACCACATTTGATATCTGAGATATAAACAGGTGGAACCTCTTTCAAAATGAAAACCAACAAAATACTTTATGTGGGTGTAGATCAAATTAAATCAAGTGGCCGTCAAAGTTGGGATACCCTAATCTATTTCTCATTAATATGTTTTGCAAAAATTACTAAAGTCCTATTCAGGTTGTATTATTTTTTTTTTTTTTAAAAGCTCTAAACTAGGCAAATTACAAAAACGTAAACAAAATAAATGTTCTTATTTTCAGCAAATTTTTTAAATGCTTGCAGATGTATAGGTTTTTAAACAAATACAAACCCATAGCTTCACAGACAGACTTTCTATGTAAACACAGTAGAATTGGAACAGCAAAATGAACCATTTCAAGAAGTCCAGTTAAAGAGATTATTTATCCAATGTGCATTCCTACATTTAACAGCAAAAGTCCAGCTTTTAAACAACAATACATTTCAATTAATTTTGCAGCTATTATTATGATTGTCACCTGTACCTCATTCTTGAAGTCTGTTATCGTCACACTGCCAAAATACTAAAAGCTTTAAAGATTTGAAGCTTTCTATATAAGTATAAATCAGTATGACTTATTCTAATAAGGTTTTAAAAAGCACCTGATGTAATTATTACTACATATTGCAGTCTGAATGTTTGTTTAATTTTGTTTAAGGCTGAAACTCAATTCTTGCTTAATAAAACCATCAATATCTTTTGGTTACTCCACCAATATAACTTAGAGTAATGAACTCATTTTGCTGTTGTATGGAAATTTGGTCTCATTACAATAATTTTGCCTGATCCACTTGGCAGCCAATATTAAGAGTAAAGCCCTAAAGTCATAGCCAGGGTTATTATGCTATACATCAAAAAGTGCATTAGACTCATAAAAACTGTCAACAATAAGGTAGGGAAGTTTGTCTGGAGCCCAGCAGGTTGATATATTCTCTCCCAGGACTAACCTATATTGCTAGTTTCATAGAGATTATTTCAGGCTTCTCCTGAAATTCCCATGTAGAACCTGTTTTATATGAATATGTTTTTGCTAAAATCAAAAGCGATGATTAAAATTAAGTAAATTCCAAGATGAGGATCTGTTTGGGATCTGCATTAGAAAGAATCCTGGACAAGGTTGACTATTATAATGTTTAAGCCTGGACACTGAGGGGGGCTTCATGTCTGCAGTGTGGCACATAATCCATGGATCTGTGACTCTTTGGTTTGGTTTACCAAAAAATTATCAACTGAACATCTGGTTAATTTAAACTTTTGGAAGCTAATCAACGTGCATGTCAAGATTTAATTGGTGATCAACAACCTAACTGCTTTCTGAAATATAAATATGGCTTTACGCAGAGGCCTATTTCTTTTAGCGACACTTAAAAATGGGAACAAAATAAAAGCAAGGTATTTATGTCTTTCAAAAGTCAGAAGATGGCTAGATGAAAAGAGCTGATTGTGAATACATACCAAAGTCTACAGTCAAAGAAATAATGATAATGAGGAAGATCAAAATCACTATATAACATTGTGGTAAGTCTTTTTTCTCAGATAATTTAGAAGCAAAAAAAAAAACAAATCTGGATTGCTGGTATTATTTGCAACACTGAAAACTAATAAGATACCTTCCTCTTGTAAATAAATGAAAAAAAATAATATAAATATATTTATTTATAATTATGTTTTTATAAGCAAACTAATATAGGAAGCATGCTGTTACTTGCTGCTAATTCAGCAGCACCCTCACAAAGTGTCTTTCATGTAATGAACACAAACTTACAGTCAAAATTCCACAGATCGGTACTTCAGTTAAAGTTTCCAATGGAAATTTAGCAATAAACATTTAGATAAAGCTTGGAAATGAAAAAAGCTTCAGTACAAATTGGGATTTTTTTTAATGAGGCATGCCTAAATGAATCTAGTATTAAAACTGCATTCTTTAGTGCATTTCTATGAAGATTTACAGTACAGATAATAGGAATGTTTGTATAACTTTATGACAGGGAAGCTTTTAAATTATGTTCATCTTCTGGTTCCCTCTCAGATTAATTAATTTATTTTTTTCTGAGCAGAGAGCAGATCACATCTTTGGTTATTTCTTAAAACTATTAGAGTTTTTGAAGTCACTGCTAACAGGTTATTTGGCATTGTGCAAAACTATGGTAATGGCGCAACACTTTTAAGCAGAGGCTGGTAGAACAGCTAAATAATTTGCTCAAGTAGTTGCACAGCTTTAACTTAAACTTTACTCATGTAAAAGTAGAATGTAGTCATCCTAGAAATTGCTCATGAGCAAAAAAGTACTTGGTAAAATGGCTTTTCAAGTAATTGTTGAATCGCAGCATCTTATTTAATTTTCACAAATGATGTGATCAGATACATTGCTATGTGCAAAATTTTGTATTTCAAAGTATAAAATAAAGTGGAAAATATTATATTAAATATGATAAGGTGATTTTTTGGAACATGAACTTTGAGAATCTTTAAAGTAGGTAATGAATATGTTAGGAAAGGTTTAAGAACTAGTTACTACTCACCTCTGTGTGTAAGTTTTTACTTGGATGTAAGTGCAAAAATCTTCCAGAGTGAGTGACTTTCAAATACAGAGGTACTATTTAATGGTAACTTTTATGGAATTTCTGAATATACACATATATATAATTGGATCATTTCTGCTTTTGTTTTATTTTGCTACCCTCCATTATTATTATTACCATAACCTTATTTTGGAACCCTACAACGAGGCAACGCTTTAAGACAAAAAGGCCTTAGAGAACCCAAGGTTGAAATCTATAAAAGCAATTCATTATTATTTAAGGAAGATTATTTTAGTGTTAAAAGCAACTCTTTCATGCAGCTTTTAAAACTTGTGTTGGAAATACATATTCCATTTTCTGACAGCTGACATCCCTTGATGGAAGCCATTATTGCACGCGTGGTTGGCAAGTGAGTTGTACTCACACTTATAAAGAGCCAAAGTGGGGACAAAGATCAAAGAAGAGCGGATGGTAATTGTTTTGCAAACTGCACGTCAGCGTGAATGTGTAGTGCAGAAAAAGCCTCCTTTGCACAGCACTTTAAGGCATCAAATGCGGTTCTAAAATAGCTTAATGTTTTGTTGTTTCTTTTTTCCTGAGGAGGGCAATCTTTTGTAACAATCAATTACGATACATTTCCCCCTTTGTCTAGGCACTAATAGCTCCTGTCTGTGCACATGGTGGTGCTTGTCTTGTAAATATACAGTGTTTTCCTTTTAAATGTCTTATAATATGCATGGGGAACACAGAAACACACTATGACATAGGGATTGAGCATTAAAACTAGAGAAGCAATTCAGCCATGCTTCTGAGTTGGAGAACTGAGTAGTTTGTGGCTTTCTTCCCATTAGCCAGATTGAATTACTTTGTTTGACTTTTAAGGCCCATCTGTTCTGGTTTAATTCATTTTTTTAATCTGTCATGTTGTGCATGTGTGGCTGTGGATCCAGGCTAAATCCTTCTTTGATGAGAGGTAACAGCTTTTGCAGAGTATAAAATTATGTGTAAAGACTATTGTGACATCTGTAAGTTGTATGAATAACTGTTTTAGATTCCAAACTTTCTGAGATAATTTGACCATTTCCATTAGCTGCTTAGCAAAGTACAACAAAGTGTTGTAATCAAACTACCCCCCTGAAGTATATTAATTTCAAAACAGATGTCACAAATGCTGATTTTTACTCATTTTCTCTTGGATAAATCTATTATGAGGGGAGAGAAAACATCACCAATGGAAGTGAGAGAGATGAAGAGATATTTGCTTAAGGGTTGCAGTTGAAGAGGAATCATATGACTTAGCAGTGGAGAAGGTGCAATTAAGTACTTCAGAGAAAAGGATCAGACATTTTTACTTTTGCAAGTTTCGAACAAAATTTCAAAATATCAGAATGCACATAAGCATAAGTAAGTAATATACTGTATACACCCAAATTTACAACCGTGTCTTTATTCATTACCTTTTTGTGTATCCATTAATTTCTGCACAGCGTTATTTGTTATACATATTTTCATTTGTAGTTTAGAATAATGATTTGGTATTACCTTCTTTAGTTATTTTTTTTTTTACTATTACGTTTTTTTTAAATATTGGTTAATCTCAAAGGATGTATGTATGTAGGTGTGTGTGAGTGTGTGTATGTATGTATGTATGTATGTATGTATGTATGTATGTATGTATGTATGTATGTATGTATGTATGTATGTATGTATGTATGTATGTTTCTGTTCTCTCTGTTCTTTTCTGTTCTCACTATAAATGTTTATATTACAGGAACATTTAGTTAATGATTATATCAGCTAGAAATCATTAAATTACTGTATTTACTGTTTGTTGTTCTTTATCAAACAAAAAGGTTAAATATGTCTGGATTTTACTTGCATGTTGCAAACACCCCTTGTCTACTATAAGTGTTAAAAGGGAACACGTTTTTTTTTTTACATTGGCCCCTTGATTTTACGTTATTACATAATGTTCTACTCCCCCATATGAGTTTTGTGTCATTTGGAGCTGTTCTGAAGATATTCCGTTACGTTATATCCAAGTAACGTCTTCCTATGGGCAACAAGTTGAAGGCACAAACTAAAGTGTTAATAATTCATACTTCATGGTACGCCAGCATTCATAACATGCAGGTGAAGATGTGTCCTTTGCAATTGAAGCCCTTATATAAGTCATGCAAATCCATCCATCCATTTTCTCCCTCTTAGTCTTTGTAAGGTAAGCAGTGGATATGGTGCCGGATGTCTACGGGCAATGGGCGGGCTACACCAACTAGCCAGTCTATCGCAGGGCAACACAGAGACACACAAAGACACACAAGCAAGCAATCCCAAAATCACACCTAAAGACAATTTAGAGAAGCCAGTTAACATAACAGTCATGTTTATAAAATGTGTGAGGAAGCCGAAGACCCTGGGCCAGCAATCAAACTCAGAACTTCCTTGTTGCAGGGCAACAGTGCTTCCCACTGCACAACTGTGCCGCCCCAATGCAAATATGTGCCTATTGTCATTTCAAAGGTATGCATATCACTTCATATTACTGGATACACTGCATCAGAGAAGAGAAACAGCATTTGTTTAAAAGGGCATGCAGTGTGGGAATCTAGGACCAATGGTAAAGAAGTTTTATTAATATTTCCTTTATTGACTAAATTCAAAAACATTAAACTTGCTGTACTTTAATTGATCCTTCGTGGATGTCGGAGAAACATCATCTAGATCTTTGGATTTAATAAATGTCTCAGACCCTTTTCTTCCTCATGTGATGTACCTTTTCCTTTTGGTGAAAATCCTGACATGATTTTAGGCTTGAGGACCCCTGCACTGTTAGAAAGATGGCGCAGGATGGCTTTAGGGGACAAACTATTTCCCTGCCAAACGAAAGACTTAACAGAGAACCTCTTCACAGCCCAGCAGGCCTTCCACTGTCAGTGAGTCCCACGATTGAATTGAATGGTCCACAGATTACTCAATTATTTCTATATACCAGCCTTCCATGGCAGACTAAAGGCCTATTATTGGAGGGACTGAGACCATAGGAACTTATTACATGTGTGACCTTTTAAAGCCTTTCACTGTGATGGATCTCAGGTGAGAATTTACTGGAATCAATTTTTATCTCAAAGCCCGATGCATGCTCACCAGCACAACACTATGAAACGTTCACTTTGTTAAAAAAGAGAAATAAAATTCTCAGCAGCACCTTCACTACTTGAAACAGGTAATACTTTAACGCACCCCCCAATGTATCCACGTCCTTTCCTTCCTTATTAAAGAGACCTTGAAAAAGAGGGCTGGTGGAAGTGCTGGAGTATTGTGCCTAATCAAGGTGGAAGCACAAAGAAAGAACCAGCTCCCCAAAGGTTCACATCAAAAGGTGCATTCCTTTTTGTGAGCTATTTAATCAGTTAAAACACAGATGGCATGCCGCCGCAATTAATTAATCATATATGAGACATCCTGTACTGAAAGTATGTCAGTGCTTTTGTGCTATTGTGCCACCGCATGTGAACTGTGAAATATGAATAGGAAGTTATTCTGAGCATAATATATAGAAACTGAGCCACTGTTCTCTTGGATTATGCTGTCGATGTAGAAATGAGTGAAATTTTAGTAATCAAAGTCTATTTTCCCTGTGATGCTGCTTTTATTTACTTTTAAAGAATGTTAGAGAGCAGCAATTTTCTGAGGCTATTAAGCTCTGTGCTATCATAAAAAGAATAAACAAGAAGGCGCAAGACGTCAGAGGATATCCACGCATTTCTTTTTTTTATTAGAGTTGAATAATGAGGTTTTTAAGCATGCAATTCCAACAAATCTTAATTAGTTGAACACAAAGAATGACACACCAGTTGAAAAATTCAGAGAGATCTTTGTATGCAGGCGACATGACTGAAAACCATCTTTGAATAGCTGTGATGTTCAGGGCCCACACCCAGGGATGGATTATTAACATTCAAAAATCGGTTGTGAAAATTACTTTAGGGGCAAACATACTTTTAAAGAGGTATTTCAGTAAACACTCTTTATTGACAGCAATAAATTCATTTAAAATGAACCATGCAAAGACAAAAACAAATAAAGAAGTACAGCCTTGGCACTTTGAACTGGAGAGACAGAAGTAGAAAACTATTTGCTTAACTCTTAACTTTTATGTTTTTCTTTCTTAGATTTGCTTACATTCAATTTGCAATACTAAAAACGAGTACCCATCCAGCTTCCAAATCTTGCGAAGGTGAAACTCTATAATTCAGTTTGGTTTATTTTATTTATTTTGCACTAGTTTACACCACAGGCCAATACTGAGGCAAAATAGGAGGGAATATGTTTATCATCACCAAATCTATTCTCACCTAATTCAATTGTATTTTAAATCAATTGCATTTACTCCAATTTAGTGAAATTGTAACTGTTAGAACCTAGTTGAATACAGTACGTAATAGCATGAAATACAAGAAATACTATATTTAAACTAATGAGAATTAACAAGTGATTTCCCGTTCAAGATTTCTGTCACAGTTACTAGTCAAAGTTTAAAACTCTATTAAAGTTTATTAAATTAAAACCACTGATATGCTTCTAAACTCAGCAGTTTTAAAGTGCATTAAAGCAACAAAGTGCATTTAATCCACATAATTACCCACCAATGATATCCAGGTTGCTGCAGCTGCTCCAAATCTAGTACTAGAGAGATATTTTGTCTCAGTCAGAATTTCAACAAAATTGTAGAAACATGCTGCTTGAACACAAGTAAACTTGATAACTGTAAAACTATCATCATTTTTGTCTTGCTGTCTTCATACAGCAAAGTTTGCTGACCTTTGATAGGTGTAATTCATTGATCATTTAGCACCTTGGTTGCCAGAACAATGTAACAAATTATGTTGCCCTGGTTAAACTTATTGATTTTAATCTGAAAATGTATGTTTACTGTTAAAGCTTTGCTCTGTGCAGCTCTCATACCAACAGCAGTGAGAAGAGCAGGAGAAGCAAGCCATATGACACAGACAGACAGAGCCTGCATTTGAATGTAATTACAAAAGGTTGCAAAAGCTTAAATTCCAGGTGGAAAACTGGATCAGATGAACCAAAAACCTTGCACAATCTATGGCAGCTCCACAAGCTTTATTTATCAAAGTGACAGAGGCCTGATCAGGACCAGATCATGATAGACTCAGTTTCTATATACCTCAGTTGACAGTTTACCTTTAACAATCATAGGCAGTTCTAAACAAATGTTTCTTTAACTTTGACTTAAAAGAACTCAGGCTTTCAGCTCTTTCACAGTCTTCTGGGAGTTTATTCCAGATAAGTGGAGTATAGAAACTAAATGCTGCTTCTCCATGTTTGGGTCTAGTTTCAGGTGTGCAGAGTAGGCTTGAACTAGAAGACCTGAGTGGTCCGGGAGGTTGATATACTGATTTAAAAATAAAAAATCGAATAAATTTTGTATTTAGGTGCTGATTCTTTCAGTGATTTATAGACTAACATAAGGATATAAAGTCTACCCTCTGAGCTCAAAGAAGTGTTTGCTTTTCGATTCACTTTTTATATGCTTTTGTACTTCCGTTTGGATATCTGCAGCTCCTAGAAGCAGTCAAAGCATTAAGACATCCCCCATCCAGCCTTATTGTTTGGCAGTAACTATATTTTGTGGTGTCTAATAAATAAATAATTAAAAAAAAAGTTATTACCTCACAATTGGTAAACACTTCCCCTGGCAACCCCACCCAAACCCAATCCATTTCACTATTAGAAGAGGAGCACTGTCATTCAACTACTTTACTGCTGTATGTGCTGTAAAATGGTTTCTGGAAAAGACACATTTGTTATTGTTGGATGCAATAACAACATAACAACCATGCAATGTGAAAAATTTGACATACAAGTTTTGATCATTAATGGAAAATACTGCTCCCACGTTTATGTTTGACTGTTCTTTATTTATAAGGTTAATGTGTTTCATGTTAAAAGGCCTCCTTTTTATCACCCTAATCTTTAGCTTCAGCATCAGATTTAAGTAGAAACCCCTGCCAGGTCACTGAAAAATAAGAGTAAAATAAGAGTAAAATAAGAAAAAGCAATTCACAACTACAGTATGCTAATGGATTTCAAAAATCCAAAATGTAGGACATTTTTTAATTCTGAATAGAGGGGCTTTGTTGGAGGTTGTGGTTAGTCTTAGCCTTCTGGATTCAGGCTTTGTACACTCCTCTCAACGACAGCATTCGTCTGGAATTTTGACACTATACATTCGTCCACTACAGGTCCAGCTTCCACTGCCATTATGTGTCTGCTCTGTAACACTCTGTTCATCTTCCATGTAGATCTCAAATCTCTATTGTCTGTAATCCTAGAAGCAAGATCCTAACCTTATCCCAGTACCTCCCAAATGTTGCCATCAACTCTCAGAACCATCTGTGCTGGAGAACTTTAAATCCTTAAACATATTGCAGTTTGTTCATTTGTAGCAAATGTGAACAATGTTAATTGCATTTACTTCCTCTCATTGATTCTGCAGGTTGAACAGACCTATCTTGAAACATAACCCTGCCTGTCTTTAATTGTTCTGCTGACCGGCTTGCACTGTTAATCAAAGAATATGCAGGGTGGTTTTCTGTTTTTATTTGCTACTGCAAATCAACTCAATAATCAGAACTATCACTGTATAATAAAATGAAAATGAATGTGTCGGAGATGCTTTGAGGAAATACTGAAGGAAATTGCAGGGACAGAATTAGGGTGTTCTGTTCCTGCTCATATGTGCAGAAATATGCAGCAATTGTTCCACAATAGTTGGCCTTTCTACTGAGTACGTAAAATTGGTCCAAAGAAAAAAATATTTTTCCAAAGAATTTCCCTTTACCAGGGCCTGTGTGAATTTGATTATGATGGAAAAACCTTTTCTTCATTTATTTAACCAATATATTTGTGTAAACTATTTGTTTGGATGAAACTTACTGTATACAATACTTCAAATTCAACCAACATGCCTCTTGTACTGTAATTATATCACTCCAAATGCAAAAAAACTAGTGAAGCATGCACATGTTTAAATCTCTTCTTTTGGGGCTGAAAACTTCACCCATGAAATGTTTCCATCCAATGCCATCTATCCTTTGCTTAGAAAGACAGCATCAAAAACAAGTTAATAATGTCTTTATGGATCATCCACAGTGAATGAGGTGATGCACACTGCGCCGATTCTTTACGAGAGAAGAAAATTGCACATGTAATAAAATTCAGTTTTATACTTCCATTCTGAGAACTACAATAAACACAAAACAAGCAGTAAATAAGCTTTTCAGAAAGCTGATTACAAAAGCAATTTATTGCCAACTCTAGGACTATTTTAAAGCAAAGCAAAGCTGGAAAGTGGAGGGGCCCTCATTCCAAATCTTTTTCTCCCTCTAGCTCTGCTAAGAAGCCATTCTGATCAACATTTTTTTTTAATATACAACGCTCCAGTTCCCAATAAATGCAGTAAAATAGACTTGCGATTGAGGTCATCCTTGCATGCTTTACAATAGCATATACTACAACAGCTATTACAGCAGCAAGGTCATTTGATGTGTAGGGATGGTTTTAACAGATCTGAAGGACAGCGCTCTGTGATCCAAGCTTTGTATGCCTACTTGTAGCCAGTTTATCCTGTGCTTTAAGTGCAAAAAAATAAAATAAATGTGCCATACACATTTGCACCAGAAACATGGGTGATATTTTACACTGACTTAGCTACCTAGCCACCTACCTAGCTAGCTATCTACCTACCTAGTTTTTAACCTTAAGCCTCATGGTGTTAACATTGAAATAAAAAAACAATAAATAGTGTATCATATAAAATAAAAGATCTTTAAAAACATAAGTAACTAAAACTCCTACCTAAGATTTCAATAAGATCATTGTGTTTTGTTTTGTTTTCTGTTGAATATATTTCTTTTCAGTGTTAGATCTGGCCTTAAAAACCCATGCCACTTCATCCATAGCATTTTTCCCAGCACAGGTCCACACATCAGGCACTGTCCCCAGGGCACCATGCACTGGGGGAGTAGCAAAACAATAGGGCTTGTGAAAATTCCCAATCATGGTAATCATAACATATTAAAAATACAACTGTGTAAAGCATAGCATTAGATATTAGCAATGCAAAAATATTTGACCAAGAAAATGACTAGTACCGATATGTCCTGCAGTGCCCCCCCCCCCCCTCTATGAGCCCAGTATGTGATTAAGTTGTGATAGCAGCTACACTCAAGGTGATACTTTTAAAACGTCATGAGTTAATGAGTCCAAAACAGCTTGGTAATAGAAATGTTGAAATAGCTTTGTAATTGTAACTGTCAAAGTTAACATGCTAATGACATTATTTCAATTTCTTATCAATAGCTGTATGTAACGCACGTGCATCTGTGCATTTAGAAACTCATCTGCACCTCAATTGTATTACAGTTTTCAAAACATCAATATTGAGGCCGCTCAGTGGTGCAGTGGTTTGCACTGCTGCCTTGCAGCAAGAAGGTTCCCTTCTGGGTTCGATTCCCAGCCAGGAGTCTTTCTGTATGGAGTATGCATGTTCTCTCTGAGCATGCATGGGTTCTCTCCGGGTCCTCTGGCTTCCTCCCACAGTCCCAAAAACATGACTGTTAAGTTAATTGGCTTCTCTAAATTCTCTTTAGGTGTGCGTCTGTGCGTGAGTGGTTGTTTGTCTGCGATAGACTGACGACCTGTACAGGGTGTACCCCGCCTCTCGCCTGTAGACAGCTGGAGATAGGCACCAGCAGCCCTTTAAATCCTGCTTTGGATAAGGCTGACAGAAAGTGGATAATATTGAGATCTTATTTTGGAAATAAAGCGAAACAAACTGACAAATACTATTTTATTGTTTATTTTTCAGGTAGGGGGTACCACACTATTTGTGCTCAGGGCCCCCAAATGGCTAGAACTGCCACGTATCTTATCTTTCATCTGAAAAAAATGGCAACTGCAGCATTAGGTTGTCCTTGGATGCGATGATTCTAGCTTGTAGAGTCAGAACTTTGTTTCCTTGTGTAGTGAGGGACTGTTCATAGCACTGCTGTTATCATTCAGCTCAGCTCCAGTTTGGACGAGTCCCTTTGGAGCCAGATAAACATTACTCTTGTGATCATTTACTTTCTCCGCTTTTCCTCACTCATCTAAAACACCTTTACTACATTAAAGTATTGGAAGCAATTGTGCAGAAGCAATGGGTTTCTTTTGAAGCATAATTAACCATTTAAAAATGTTAACTATGGAGAGGTCGTGGGGGACCAAGGACAGTGAACAAGGAGCCTGCAGGTGTACGGGCAAAAGTCCCGGTATGTGCTGCGTGCTTGAAAAAAGTTCCAGTACGTCGAATGGTAACATTTAGAACTGATGGTTCTGCCCCGGCCCGCTTAAAGCTCTAGGTTTATCTTAAAAATGTTAAGCCATGAACAGATATATTCAATCCTTAAGCGAGTCGGCACAGTGAAAGACAAATTTAACCCTTGCATGCATTTAAATTCACTGAAGAAATCTACTAAAAGTTCAGCTATATGTGATGATGGATTACTCTAATTACCTTGTAATTATGTTTTCGACGTAAAACACTAATTCTGGAGTGGTAGAATCAGTCATTTCATTGCAGACATTTTAAATTAGCTCCAACTTTAGGAAAGATGACAGAGGAATAAGCAAAAAGTAAAAACTGCATAATATTTCAAATATAAATTGAGGCTGTGATGGCACAGGAGAAAATGCCACGTGGGGATTATTCACAGTTATATAATGTTGGGAAGAAAACCAGCCGCTTCTCATTTTGGTCACTTATCCCTCATTGTAAAGGTCTGTATATTTCATTGCTGGTGCAGCAGCTTAGGGGATACATTTCAAAGCAGCAAATAAAAATTGGCTAAACTTCCAAAATTAGCACTTCAAAGTCAAACATGATTTGCAGCAAGGGAAAGGATGGAAGCAGTGTGACTGTGAAAGTGTGTATGTGTGAAAAGCTAACTGTGAATGTGTGTGTGTCTGTTGTGTAGCTGATGTGCAGAGTTCAACATTAGGGCTTAGAACCAATTTCTAGGCAAATTGGTTTCATTTAAGAATGAGATCACAGAGTAAGCAAACCTCTTTCAGGCAAGTTCATGCATGTGTAGCCATTTATTTCAGTTTTATATGCACTGCTTGGCGCAAGCTGCTTGTAGGTAGAATATGCATAATCTTAGCCATAGGCACTGTTCTACAGTTAACATGTTCACATTTACCTGTTATTACCATGAATTTAAATAGTTTCTCCCATTTTATTGCATTCTGTCACAAAGAGCTTCAGCAGTAATTTAGCATTTTGTTTCGTATCCTCCCTCAAGCTCTGCTGCAGAATTGGTGCTAATCAAAGCCACATGTAACTAATTGCTCTCTCGTGTCTCTTGCTCATAGCAAAAACAGGTCCATTAGCCATCAATAGAACATATGTTGGAGTTTGTGAGAGGCGATGAAGATCTGCTTAGTTTTAAGAGGTATAATAGCCACTTGACCATTATGATGCCACATTTATATCAGGTAACAGCTATTTTCTCTTTTTGACACCAAGGCTGCAGATACTGGCAAACGGTTATTGAACCACTGATTCAAAGGATCATACTTAATTATATACACTGAGGTACTTTCTTCTCATAGTTTACCATTACATCATAAATATCTTAATTCTACCAACTCTCAGCCGATCAACCCTTAACAACTGATCCAAGTTTTTGTTTACCCAACATTTACTGTTTTCAATATAAAATTCTAGCAGATAGAGAAGCCTTGTCTCGATAATTTGTACTTGGGCAATATTTGTTTCTTTTCCATATGATGGACTCAACAGAGCCCTGTCAGATGTTCAAGTCTTGTAATCTAAATCGATTTAAGATTTGTAGTGATGTGTAGTTATTCCTGGAAAACTGAGACTGGAGCAGTGAAACAATTGTTTTGAAGAGCTGGTGAAAGTAAATTAGAATTTAGGGGTATCTTACTTGTCAGCTGTGAGGACATTAAAACAGAGCAAAATGTATAGAGTAAAAACTGCAAAGATGAACAAGGTAAAATATCTACTGTATAGACCAATGGATCTAGAGGTCAAATTGGCAAAGTTCTTGGTGTTTATCATGCTATAGCTGCAATTCTGAATTTAAATAAAAAGTGAATTAAGTATTTTTAGTGCACGGACACTTACACTTTAGACCTAAACTTAGTGCACACAGCTCATGTGTGTTTATATTTTTGCTATTTTATTCTGACTTTATCTACCACTAAAAAGTCACATTGCACAAACTAGCTCACCTCAACTGATTAAAGTTACATGATGTTTGAGTTCACATTGCTTTTTTTTTTTGTTAAAAATGCTTTTCAGCAGAGATTAGAGAAGAATCAAAAGTGCTTCCTGCTTACAAAGAAAAGGGTTTCTGCTACATTTGATTGTGGCACACTACCACAGCAAAATAAAAACCCTATTCCTTTAGAATGACAAAAAAAGATACAATATGTTAAAACAATATAAGGTTTATGATATAGCATGCTGTATATTTGGCAACTTGTTAAAATCATTACCAGCATGTAAAAATAATCTAATATCATGAAATATTAAAATTTACTTATTCAGAAAAAAAAACGGAGCCCTCCGTTCTGTCCAGCTGCAAAGCTGGCTGGTATATGAAGCTATACTGGTGGCTACAGCAGGCTGCTCTGATCTCTGTACTTAAGGAACACAAGAGATGACAGTCCAGTGTTGCTAGCTTGGTGACTTTGTGGCTCTCTTCAAGGACCTTCTCAGACATCTGGGTGAATGCTCACCAGTAGGGACCATTGTACAGCTCTGAAAAGTCTAAATACTGAATAGTGGTAGCTAAGGTTTATAAAAAATAATTATAGATTTTATTTGTTGGGGCCTTTGTCTTTACCACTATTGTAAAGACTGACCAAAAGTTAAAAGAATTACAGAGAATTGACATTAAATTGGACAATACAGGCTAACAAACAGGCAAATGATAAGAATGAGCTGAGCTAAAACTTGGTGACTTTAAGTTAATTTGTTAGAATTTTCACTAAACTGAGAAAATTCTTAGACCAGCCAGTTTTGCTTGGTCAAAATATGTAATACTCAATAAGTATTAAGTATATAAAAACGGTCCCTATATGTTAGGAATCCAGTTTGTGTGGGTTGTTTTTGTATTTTCTTTTCCACCACTAGATGATGCCCTGTCTTCGTTTGGGCCTCCTCGCACATCTGCGGCTCATTGGGTCATCACCAGAGGAGTATTTGAGCAGTGGGCTGTCACTACCTCGTCACCAGAGTGTTTGCCAGTATTGGGTACTCTAGCCAAACTGAGATTAGCTGAGTCTAACCTTTAGCCTTGTCTTTCTGAGTCTAAGCTTGCTTTGTCTTTGTTTTCCGGCAGGAAGCCTTCCTGATCCACTGGATAAGCCTGGACCTTCTACCCCCCGTGGAAGGATAAACTGAGTCACTATTGAGCAAGGGGAAACCTCCACATGATCTGTTCAAGTCCTCTTCAGGAAAACCCGATGACAGTCCGTTCCTTTGCTCCTCTGGGCCCAACGTTAGTCTGCCTGTCCGCCCTCCAACGAGTTCTTTCATCTCTGGATAAGACCCCACAAACTGGATCCAAAGATTAACCAAGAGTTCCCCAAACGTGAGTGCCTCTCCTGCAAATTGCAAGCCTCAGTCTTTTTTCCTACGGTCCCTGAACTGATCATTGTGATCTCCCCTTCACAATCTTCCAGCATTGTAAGAACAACAAAAAAACAAAAAAGAAAAGAAGCTGATTACTGAGGGGATTTTTTTAATAGTTGTTCAGGGGAAATGACATTTACATTGTAACATTTTTCAAATTTTTTGAAACAAACAGGTTATAATTCTGTCCTGACGCATCTCAATAATCAAGGTAAACAAATCCAACATCCGATAAATGTTTAGTAAGTCTTCTGGATGGGTTCTTCTTTGTTGAAATGCTTAGTTTGCCCTGTGACACAGAGTTCTAATATCTGCAGGCACATTTTTAGGAGTTTACATTGTTGCTCTGTGGAAAGAGAGTTTCTGCTGCTAAGAGTGATGTCTTAGTTTAATCTTACACAGACCATTCCCACCGCTTCATCGACAGGAACACATGTAGGGACTGATGTATCATGAGGGGAGACCATATTTTCATCTGTCTCTATGATGACGTCCCTGGCTTTGTCTACAAAGTCCATGGTGTTCTGTATGTGGTGTTCAGAGCTGCCAGCTATAGGACTGGGAACAGACTTTAGATATTTGGAAGCATTGTAAGTGACATTGTTCACACAGCAGACAATGTTCCCACTAACACAGTAGCCAGGGGAAAGAGACATCTCACACCAGACAGTCCCTAGAGTAATGACGTTATCCTAACTGGGCAGAGAAGAAACCAAAACATGACCCCAGCCAGTCATTAGATGAAAAGGAGGAACCACAACCCAGACCCAGAACAGTAGTCATTCCGTAAGTTGTGGGAGTTTCAGAGAAATTTAGTTATTTATTTTTCAAACATGGAGGAGGTGATCCATCAGTTCTTAACAATTATAGGCCAATTTCAAATGTATGTGTTTTATCTAAAACTCTGGAGTCTCTTTGGAGACTGGAGGTCCTCCATTCAAATGAAATGCTTTCTAAATATCAATCAGGTTTCAGAAAAAAACACTTCACTATTACTGCTACTATGAAGGTGATAAATGATATAATTGTAGCACTTGATAAAAAACAGCACTGTGCTTCACTCCTTACTGATCTTTCAAAAGCTTTTGACACCGTAGACAATGATATTTTAAAATGCAGGCTACTTCTCACTGGACTGTCAGAACATGCGGTTGCTTGGTTTTCCAATTATCTAGAAAACAGGTCCCAGTGTATAAAATGTGAGGAGCTTTGTTCTGAAATTTTACTGTTCACAAGGGTGTGTCACAAGGATCTGTTTTGTGCCCCCTCTTATTTATCTTGTACATCAACAATGTTGAGCAAAAATTCTCTTATCCTAATATGCATTTTTATGCTGATGGTACCATTATTTATTGATTTGGGTCATCTCTTGAACAGGCTATTTATTCCACACCCTTCCAAAAGTGTTCACTCTGGAGGGGAATGTCGTTGAGGTGGTACATGAATATAAATACCGTGGAATTTTAATTGAAGACTCCCTCACCTTCAAACCTTTTATTGATAAACTTATTAAGAATTTAAAAGTTAAACGGGGCTCCTTCTTTCGTAATAAGACATGTTTTTCTTTTGTAGTAAAAAAGCACCTTGTCTCTGCCACATTTTTATCTGTCTTAGATTATGGTGACCTTTTGTATAAGAATGCTACTTCTTCATGTCTTCAAATGTTGGACTCTGTTTACCATGCTTCATTAAGGTTCATCACAAACTGTAGAGCAATGACACATCACTGTGACCTGTACTTCCAAGTGGGATGGCCTTCCCTCTCTACAAGAAGGCAGTGTCATTCGTACACTTTTTTTTACAAGGCCCTTCTTGGATTACTGCCCTCTTCCATTTGTACCTACTTACACAGAAAAGCATGACTTCTTATGCCCTGAGATCCAACAATCAGCTGATGCTCACTGTTCCTTTTGCCCGCACAGAACTAGGGAAGAAAGCCTTTAGCTACGCAGCTCCTTCTTTGTGGAATTTTTTACAAAGAAACTGGAAGTTGACTGAGTTTTTATCTTTAAATGCTTTTAAGTTGAAAGTGAAAGAATTTGAAGCAGCCTCAATGATCCGTAATTGTTTTACTTTATATGTTTTTTTTTTTATGTACCTGTCATTTAATTTAATGTATCTCTGTTTCTTATGTAACTTTGCTGCCTTTTGGCCAGGACTCCCTTGAAAAAGAGGTTTTTAATCTCAAGGGGATTTTCTTTCCTGGTTAAATAAAGGCTAAACTAAATACAAATAAATGATGACCCAGTGGTGTTTAAACTCCAAAATGTAGTATATATACACTGCAAAAAACATCTAGAAATAAGTAAAAAATGGCTTAAATTAAGTGTATTTACCCTGAAATTGAGCAGGTAAATAAGATGATCTGCCACTGGAATGAGTAATTTTACACCTAAAACAAGATAATTAGATAATATACACTTGAAATAAGACAAAGCAATTGTTCCATAGGCAAAGTGTCTCACTTACCTCCTCAATTCAAGAAAAAATACACTTAATTTGAGCAAAAATGACTTATTTAGATTTCAATTTTTTGCAGTGTATGTTAGAGTATAGACTACTTCACTCCAAAGATATGGTCCCCCTGCACAGAGTAATGTTGTATATGCTGTTAAGTACATGGATTACTGTGATCAGAAGGGAAACAGAGCAGCCTGTAGCTTAAAGGATGGCCCGAGAACAAACACAACTCCATAAGGCCAACATTCAATGGTTTATGCTTATCTGCAACTGGAGCCACTCTTTAAGGAATTATGATTTTTTTTTCAGAAACCTTTGACCTTTAAATCAGGGTGGTGAATTTAGGCTCTCATTCTTACAATTCTGTCATTGCAAGCATGACTCCGCCCTCTGGAAACAAGGGACCATCAGAGCACTAAAGATTAGTTGTTAGGGGGTTGGTCCTTGTTTGGCTGTGAGCAGCCAGTTTTGATTGTCACCATTTACCGGGTAAATCATTATGCAAACAGTACAGCTCATAAGGCTGATGTTACCTGTAACGTCTGAGAATGGAGAGGTTCTTATTGCTAATAAGAAAAAGTACCCTTGAAAGGTTAAACTTCATGCTGGTTTTTGTTGTTCGTCAACAAAATGGGGTCATTTCTGAAGCCCGTTTAAATCAAAAGCAGATTTGAAAGATTTAATTATTCCACAATGACACTGCAACACTAAAATTATGCATCAAGGAAAATAAAGAAGTTATGTAGAAAAATAATTATGGTATTTACTTAAATATGCTCTAACATAATATCATGTTTTTCTCTTTTCTTCTTTATTATACTGTAGGTTAGGGTTGGAAACCTACCTAAAACTGTAATGCCAACTTTCTATCACACTGTGAAATTGTACTGCTGAAAATGGATGGAAAGATTGTGAGGATCAATTTTGCTGATAATTTCTAGTATTTTTTTTTTTTTAAGGCAATGATCAGGTTGATTCCTCACCAATACTTGGATACCTTCAAATTAAGGAGAGAACCCAGCAGGAGGTTACTTTCAACATTACCTGTTGTAATTAAAAAACGCATAGTCTGCTATCAGTTTCTTCTCCCAAAGAGCTCTCAACCATAAAATTGAATTTTGTATAATTAAGACTGAAGAAATGCTGATTGATCCAAAAGGAACTCAGAAACAGTAGTTTTGCATAGAACTTTGGCAGCTTCTACACCTATCCGTTATTTGTGGTTCCTACCCTGCATGCATCCTTTATGACCATGCTCCACTGACAGCTACCCCTATTTCAATACGAACGCCTGTCAGGAGAGATTATACATCACATGAATCGCAGCACATAATGAGCAAGAGGGAAGGGCACTTTTTAACACCCCCTCGGGTGCAACACATGACACCAGCCAAGCTAATTAAGCAGATGCCATAATGCAGTAATCAGGAACTCAGGAGAGGCTGGAGAATTCGCCAACTTTAGTCATAACAGCACAACATTTGCTGCTCAGGAACTTGTCAACCGACCCAAGCAGATGGGGATGCCAACCTGCAGTTCATGTGTATTAATGTGTGTGAATACGGAGGTGTGTGCCATGTTTTATAATTCTTCATGCGCTTTTTAAATTATGTGTGTGCAGACTTCTTATTTTTATGTAGACACGCACCAACAAGACAGACTATATGCAGTAAAAAATCAATACTCCGAGTTTTCATCAACATAAGCTGTGGACAGTGTTACCTGGTGAGGTTTTTCCTCATTATTTTACAGGGAAATGAGCAATCAGGCATATTGCATGAAGCCTGATTGTTTCCCTCTGTAAATCAGGAATTGCAATTAAAATGTTCTCTTATGTGGTATAATTGATGTCTGCCTAATCCTTTATTTGCACACCTGCCAATGAGACTGAATTTTTAATGAATTTCTAATTAATGCTCTTTGCACACCTCATTTATATGTTAGCAAATTATATCGCTGTTCTGTGTCCTGCTGGTAGGAGAGCGCCTGCAGGATACTGCACCTGCAACATACATTTTTTTTCTTTTGTCTCCAAAAAGAAATAAATCAACTCAGCAATAAAGCGGGGAATAATACAGGAATACTGAGGACATCAAACATGTTAAAGTTTTATCTTAGTTTTTTTTGTCCACATCCCCCAATTTGCACTTATAAATGTAAATCTTATCATTTGTGAATAAGGTCCAAAAGGAAATTGGTTATTTGTAAAATGGACAATTGTAAAATGACAGTGTATGCGACTTGAGTTTATAAAAAAAAACAAGAAAAAAAAACAATTATGGATGAAGGTGGCTTCTAGTGTGAAAAACTTTCAGTAAATAAAAATATTGTAGTACTAAACATTTAAAAATGCTACATTATGTTTCTTTGATGAAAGTGCAGATATATTACTAGTACTTTCATTTTATATAAATTATCAAAACTAATCAGCCACATGTACACATGTACAGTACTGATCTTACCTCTAAGCTCTGCATGATACGATCTAAAATGGTTTTTAAAACATTTAAAAATGAATCTATGAACTTGACTAACATATTTCTTGATTTCAGTTTAAAACAGTGGCTGACAAATTTAGGGTCAAGAACTCCTTGTAGATTGTTGAGCAATGAACTGGAGGTCTGGAGATGATCTCTAGGAGGTTGAACCTTCTAGACCAGCATAGACTGTTATTATTGCTGTAATTGAGGTTAACACTAGCAACTTGCATCAATTAAAAACTAAATTGGTGTGTGCTTTTTGTTTTATCTCATTCTCTAATTGGCCTGGTTAGCAACTATTTTACTTGTAAACCAGTGCTTGTTAAGGTTTTAAAATCTCCAACAGTTTTTTGATGGGAAACTAAAACATCATGGATTTGTAAAGCTATTGGATCTGATTTAGAATATTCTTTAAGAGGCCTGTCCAGGCTATAGCACTTACACAATATAAAAATTTTTCTATATAATATTTTTCATTAAAATGTATAAATTTGTATGTTTTAAAAAAAACATAAATAATTCAGCCACTTTTGTTCTGTGTATAACAGTTTTTGTTTTTCTTTTAGGCTGACATATTTTCCTGCTCGTCTTTTCTTGTAATGTTTCAGAAAACAATATAGCAAAAGACCCACTAGTAAGGCCCTATATGCACTGGGAAACAATGCAATAAAATGTGCACCTATTTGTTTGAAATACAGCTTTTATTTGCTTAAATCTAAAAATATCAAAATTTAAAACAGTAAACAGTTATCTAATTTGTTTACTTTGCATTTGCACCCAGTTACTCTGGGTATCTTTTTCTGGAATGTTTACTGCTTTCCACATTATCAAACAAAATGTGCATAGAGATCAAATTAAAACTGACCTTTAGAAAAAAAAATCGTAGCTAAACACATTTGGTTTTTTCTTCGCTAATATAAAATTCAGCTTAACAAGGTTTTTTTTCTACCAAGTTTTAACTGGTACTATTATATATATAGTTATAGATGCTAATTTTTAGTGTAGTGAATTATCTTTTGATTGATCTGACAATTATTTGACAGTACATTAGTTCCTGGTGCATTTATCAGGAATAACCTTATCAGATAAACAGACAGCGTCATGCGTCTCTATTAACAGTGCCTTCGGGGAAAAAAAGCTTTATAAATACAGCTCATGATGAGTTTGAGTGAGCTCTAACTCAATGAGCGTTTATTTCCCCTCCTCTAATTTATTTGCTGTTGCATTTCATTTCCAGGCCAATTCACCCTCATAATCAGATGGCAATTAGTGAAGCATGAATCACAGAAAAGCCCCTCAACTTATCTCACTTCCCGACACCTGCATGCTGACAACAACACAGTTTGGTGAATCATTCTTTTATTCCAAATAAAGTCGTGCTTAGTTTATTTTAAACAGCATTTCCAATTTCATCAGAAGTTTTCAAAATGTAATAAAACCTTTTAAGCATCATGAGAGATGTTTAAATATATCTGCCAAGCTTTTATAGCATTGTCAGTTATTTGATTTTTTTCAACACATGGGCAACGTCCCTCAACTTTCGTTTTAGTAGGAGGACAAAAAACTCACTATTAACATTTAGGAATCTTTAATTCACACTAGTAATAAAATTGCATTACATTTCATAAAATAAATGTTCCAGTTTATATATACAGAGAAAACAGACTGTACATACCCTCCAGTGAACCATTTCTAAAAGAAACAGAAAACATCAAAAAAATTTCACAAAACATACAAGCAATACAGTGCTCAGCATAGCAGGCACAACTGTACATCAAAATTTAAAACTGCTCAGTGTTGGGTGGGCATGGTGTGGTAGGGGCAAAAAGTTGAACATTTATAACAGAGTCCTTGAGGTGGGTGGGGTGGGAGGGAAGGATCCGAGAAAGGGGAGTTAAAAAGTATTGCAGGCAAGCAGACGGATGCTTGTCTTGTTCCAAGTGCAGCAGAACATCCATCTTGTGTATAAAGTGTGGATCTGATTGTTGCTGCCATCAACTATTGAACCTGCGTCTCAAAGCTGCCATTCATTTGGCCCTCTTCATAGTCCATTTGACACAAAATCATGTTGTTTTTTAGGAAAAACTTGTCCCCAACGCAAAACCTGTGGAAAAAAAGAACGAAACAAGAGATTATAAATACAACTGCTTCTAGCTTGTGTGGCGTGTAGGGATAGATCTTGATAAAAATGTATCAATGCTGCTACTCCTAACAATACTTCTTATCAATATAACACTTTTTACCCATACCCTTATCAATTAGGGTTGTTTTTTTTTCTTTTGGACAGGTTTTAATTAAACAAAAGGGTAAAAAAAAAAATAGTAATAATGATAATATATAATTTAATATATCATTTATATTTCAAACATTTGGAACAAAAGAACACAAAATTAATAAAAAATACAAAATCAATTATTTTGTATATAAATAAAGCAATGGCAACACAAATTAAAACTACATCTTAAATAAAAAAGTATTTTGTAAAGTTATAGGAGATTTCAAAATTGGCAAGAAAGATTGTGATTAAAAACATATCTAAGCCCCCCCAAAAAAATTAACTTAGGTATTCAGTAATTCAGGCATCCCCAAACTTGGTGCTCGAGGCCCAATGTCCTGCAGGTTTTAGAGGTTTCCTTGCTCCAGCACAGCTGATTTGAATTGAAAGCTGATTAACAGGCTTTTGCTCTACTGCAATCATAATCAGCTGTGCTAAAGCAGGGAAACCTCTAAAACCTGCAGGACAGCGGCCCTCGAGAACCGACTTTGGGGATGCCTGCACTAATTTACCTGAATCCAGGCTACATTTTATTGTATTATCAAACTTAACTAAAGATAGCTGAAGCACCCACAGTGAATGAAGTGGGAAGCTGTGTGTGGATCATCTGTAGAGAGGGATTGAGTTTTAAAGAAAAACTAAATATTATATTAAAATTATAATTGCATCCTGATGCGTAATCTAAGACGGAATCAGTGGAGGTTTTTGCTCATGCAGTTTCTCTCATTTTTAATGGGGAAACACTAGTCACTTGTTTTCCACTTCTGACTGTAGGCAGAGGTATAAAGAGTAGCAGAGCTTCCTGAATGGGGAGGTTGACTGCATGCCGTCCGTCAGTCCTTTTGGACTCGCAGCAGCCGTTGCCACTTGCCACAGACAGTGCACTCAGAGGGATCAGTACATTCACTTGTTGCCAAAGTGAATGTACCAAACAACAGAAAATAGTCTCTAGATTTGTTGCTGCTTACATTTGAAAAGAAATTTTGCAAAAGGAATCATAAAAGCTTTTATGTTGTCAAAGGTTTGATGAGAGTAAGAAAAGTGAAGATGTGACAGCAAAACGTTAGCCCCTCCCTTCATTGTGTCTGCTTCTTAAAGAGAAGGAGATTGGCAATACAATGTTAGTAACATTTAAGTCTCCCTGACAGGTTGAATGCAACCTTAATAATACAGTTTAGAGGACTGATGCGGCTAAAACCTGTCAGTCCGTAAAGACTGTCCGAAGTGGCTTACAAGTGGTTTGATACCAGGTTTAGTACCCATCTTTAGCAGTCTGAAATGCTGCATTTGAAAATGATGTCTGACAAATATTTAGTTAGATTATAAGCATTATGAACAGGATGTTTTTAATTTGATGGGCATCATTAATGCGTGCCTTTAAATACTTTAATATTATAAACCAATCTGGTTAGAAAGCAAATAGACTGGGGAACTGGAACCTGATAAAAAGCAGGTTAAAGCTCACTTGGTCAAATGGTAATGTTGCCTCTGGAGTCTGCAAAGAATTCCTGGCACAAGCTTTCTCAGACATCGGTTTGGCTGCAGTGTTCAAAATCAGTTTTCCTTAAAAGTCAAAGTCAATTGAAGAGGGAAAATAACACACAGCTGCCTGTCCCAGTGATGTTCCCTCTCTGCGCTGCAGTTTGTTGCGTGACACTCTGGAAACAGCTCCATAATGTGACTGAAAGGGAGCGGTGATAAGAACATTGCTGAAAATAGCTTGGCCTCAGTAATATGCCAGGCTGGTAACACGGTAAATAAAGCTGGTAACAGTCACAGCCATGGCAATGTTGTGCCAGATGAGCCCTGGCTTCATATATCTGCCAGCTGAGAAAAGAGACTGGAGTCATAATTCCCTTACAGCAGGTGTTCACTATGGTAACTGAATCTGGCCTGCGGAAGGATAATGGGCTTGTGCTGTGTGGAGGAACAGGGTCACAGCACTCCTGACAAGCATGCAAAGGATGCTCCACTCTCATACTGCTGCCATTACTGACAATATATTAATGGGGAAAGCCAATATTAGGGTATGTCATACTTCTTGTACATCATACCATAGGCTTTGTAGTAGTTGCAGGGTTTCATTGTGGGTGCTATTCTCCTAGAAATACAGTGTTATACTTGTACTCGTTATTTTTTCATTTTATACACCAAAATGCTTCTCTTTCTGTAGCGTCTGAACTTCACACATAACAACAAGAGCTAATTTTATGTCCCTCTGGCTTTAAAGATTTACACATTTAGTCACAGATGGGAAACAGACTGTTGGCACTATGTTATAGTAAAAACAATTCTAAGGGTATTAGAAAAACAAAGACATGCAATAAGATAAGTAAAAATGTTTTGGTTTTTCTACAAGATTTCCAAGCTGCTTGATGTAATGCAATTAAAATGGAAAACAACAAAAAAACAAAAAGCAGAAAAATAACATTTTTTTCCCCCCACTTGAAAAACGGTTTACATACGAGCCCTTTTTCCTACTTCATTCAATATGTGATTAAAATGCAGTTTCATTGCAGGTATGATCCCTGTTCTTACCTCTGGTTACAAAGCTGACAGGCAAAACAGTCCAAATGGTAAACATTATCTCTGGCTCTCATCACCATTTCAAAGGCTGGGATCAGTTTACTGCAGGCTGCACAGTTCCCTGTTGTACCAAAGAGCCTGAAAGACAGAGGGAAAAGAAAGAGAGATTTACATACTTTTCTTTTTACTTTCATGCCCTGAAATGCAAACAAATGTGCTGCGTGACAACTGCAAATAACAGAAAAAAATATGTGATGTGTTATAGACAATGCACAGGGAACAGATTTCTTAATGTCTTTAAAGTAGTTTTGTGTCACCAACTAAAATTGATCTCTATATTTCACAACGGATCTAATGCTTAAGATGTATTTAAAAAAGCTGAAATGGATGACAACATAACTGAAATGATCCACCTTTCAGCTTCTCCTTTAAGAAAAAGACTTAAACACATAAAGGAGGAAGGCAGTCATTCATTTCTAGAGATTTTCTTTTGCTCAAATCATTCGCTTTGTCTCCAACATCCCCTCACTGCTAACTGAAGAATTACCTTAATGTTAAAATGTGAAATAACAAAAAGAAATCTCACAGCAGCCTGTTAAGGCTTATTAGATTTGGAGATAAATGATAAAGGTCATAAACACAAACAGAAGGAACTGGTGGAGATTTATTCTTTTATAAAAAAAGATAAAAAATACAAAAAATCCTCAAATGCTCCATTTCTCAGACAGATTTACATTTTCATTTTCCATGCTTCTGCCCTTATGTTTAATTTGGAGATTTTGGAGCCCAGAAAGATTTATATATTCTGCGGCAGGAGAAGGTCTGCTTCACAGCTTTGCAAGACAGGATAAGAACAACTGCAGATCGTCGTTCCAGCAGTATGTTAAACACTCCTCACTCCTCAAACTTGCAAGACTCAGACAGATGAGTCAGAATGTTGATATTCGGCCTAGTTTATGCTTGTCCCATTCAGTTTCTTTCACCTTGTTAGGGAAAATGTATATCCAGCAGCCCTGCTTCTAATTAGGGGCCACTGCCCCAGAGGAGCAGCAGAAACCGAAACAGAGAGAGAAAGGTTGTTATGTTCCATGAGAGGGATTCACAGGGTGTTAAACTGAGACATTCTTACATTTAGTTATTTCTTCAGTAAAAAAAAACACCCTCAGTGTTCTCATACAGTAGGCATCTGCCACCCACAGACTGCTCTGAAACACAAAGAATGTGTTTTTCTTCTGTGAGACACCAAGACTGCTGCTTAGTCATGCATCTAAAGAATTTCTCAACATCCAATATTGATGCACAAATCCAATATTTTCACTAAAGTGTTTGTGTGTAAAATAGCTGACTTATGATATTCTAACTATTTAGGATATAGAAGAAAAAGAAAAGAAAAAGATTTACAGCCGGAATCGGATTCCTACATTCACTTCACAAATAATAGGTGCACATTTTTATTTCTCATGGACATTAAATAAGATCCATTTTATGCTATTACGCTCTTCAAAGTGAGGAATTAACAAAAATGTTTTGCAAATTTTGCTTTCTAAATTTTCAGATTCGTAAAGCATTTTCGTAGCTCTACACAAGCTTCCCACAACAGTTTGCTGGCCCATTACTGCTGACATAACTGGTGCCATTGGGTGATTTGCTCACACACATCTTCTCTGTTGAACTGAGATCAGGGCTTTTTGATGGCTGCTCTAAACTATTGATTATTGTCCTCAAGGGATATTGTGACTGGGTGGCTGTATGCTTACTGTCCATGCTAATGACCCAGAGAATCCTAAACTGTAGCTTCCTGACTGATATCTTGAGATGCTGCTTCAGTATTTTTTAAGGTTTAAAGGTTTTTGCTAATTTTTGAAAAGACACGCCCTCTCCACTTAAAAATAAAAGCAAATGCACAACCCTGTGCCTGCTTCCAAGAGGGAACTCCTATTAATTGGATGCAAGAGCATGTAAGAGCCCATTTCTCCTCATGCACTCTGTTTAAAAGTTACTGTTTGCATCTCTCATAAAAGCTTACTTTTCAAAAGAAGGGTTGTAATATTTCCACTATGTCAGACTTACCACCGGTAAGTGAATATGGGAGCAAGCAAGTACTGTAGGTCGGCCTTATATAAACATATCACCACAATAATTGACAATTACGAGAACAACTTATCTTGATGATCCTCCACTATATCTTTAGAAAAATGGGTTTAAATCATGGTGCCATATTTTTTGTCAACCTAACCAGTCACCCCAAGAGCAAAATAACCTTTGAAATTGTAATATAGGGCTTGCAAGCTTTCTTCCATTTAAACAAAATAATATCACCTGGATTTTCAAATTGGTGAGAGATCCAGCATTTGAACTTCTAATGGAAAAGTACTAAAACACATTGAAATTAACATTTCTCATTCATTTAGCAAATAGAAAACATTATTTGCTTACCCTACCTATTCAAAAACTGAAAAATAAAAAAAGGACAAAATGGTAATTTGTC
>NW_015150581.1:998865-1003200 GCF_000732505.1 Cyprinodon variegatus
CTTCTTACTCACCAGGGGAACAAAACAAAAATCTATACTGTTTTGTTGAAATTGTTTTAGCAATGTGAACAAAAAATAGTGTCATGAGTCAGCAAACAAATTCATAGTTTGAGGATGCTGTGGCAGTTAACAGGCTTGGCTATTTATAAGAAGTGTGACACAACTGTTTATTTGCACCAACTATGCAAAAAAAGAGACAGAACTTAATAAACTACAGGCAAATCTGCTTTGTAGAAAAATGTACCACTTGACCTCAGAGCAGTAACAATTGTTAAACATTCTAACCAATCACTAATTTAATTAGTTCTAATAATCACCCAAGCTAAATTTCTTACTTATTTTTGTTGGAATGTCTTGGATCTGGGTCTAGGAGAGTGGGCCTAAATTTAGCTTTTGTAGCATTTCACTTTATGGAAATTCATCTATTTTAAAGATTAATTAATACCAAGCGACTCTTGGATCAATAAAGTAATTAGTGGCATACTTGTCCTTCATTAAATATACATTAATTGCACTAAAATATTATATTAGGCTGTTGTTTGAGTGTATGTGGCAGAGGAATCTTTTGCTGAGCTGAATAACCAGTGGGGATGTATTTTACTTCCCTAAGGGAAAAAAATACTCTAGAAGAAGCTGGATACTTTCGGTGAGTTACACACATTGCTATGTACAGTAGACACTTATTATATCCAGAATAATTGTCGTCACCTGTTCCTATCACACCCTACTGGGCTGTAGACAGTCTGCTAACTTGATACATGTCCTGATGGGAAGGTCCGGCTTGCTGAAATACTAAGTTTACCTCTAGACAAACACTGTGTCACAGTTCGGGGGTAATTGTCACATTGCAGCTTCTAATATCATTCAATGTATTGTTTTTTTTCTGCTTTATTCAACAGGTTTTTGGAGCTTAGTATTGGAGCCTAAGTCCAAGCCTGTTGACAATCTACTGTTTACAATTCTGATTCAAACTAATTTAAAAGTTGGATTGTTTAAGGTAATCCAAAACTCTAGATAGAGATGCCATAATGTGCAATTGTGTCTAGAGACATAATTCCTGTTCTTTGATGCAAACTGGATATTTTTTTTCTTATGATTTCCAATTAAGAAAAATAAAAACATTACTTAGATGGTTCTAACTGCAGGAACATAAGTAGCTTTACGTTAACAGTGCAAGTGCATGGGTTATCATGTGGCATCAATGTATGTCCTAATTGAGCTTTACTGTATGTGCAAACAGAAGATAACAGCCAGAGGAAACTGATCAAACAGAACAACACTTCTACTGCTGCTTCTGTTGTACAAACAATAAACATCTAGAAAAAAACAACCATTGCTGTAATCCCCCGAGTAATAGCTGAGGGGGGCTGCATTTGGTCTGCAATGACTGTGACACAACAAATGATATTGATTTAAAGCTAAGAAAACATTACTTCTTTGTACACAAAGAAAAACAGGAAAGAACAGAAGTGGAAGCAGATGGTGCATGTTTTAATTCATCCAGGATTTTGAAAGAGCCAATGCACTGCACTGGTAAGATACAAATCTGCAAAAAATGAATTATACAAAAATATCAGTCAGACAGGTACCACCCACCAATGCTTTCTTAAGCAAAGAGGTGTGTGTTAATAAACATATAGTTGCAACGGCTCGTTTCATCCTTTACATTAGTAGTTCTCAGCCATGCTCCTCAAATACCACTGTCCTCCACATGATCTATATTAAGGGATCATTTGAAGGTGTGCTGCAACTGAGAAACATCTAAAACATGCAAAGCAGTGGTACTTTAGGACCAGGATTGAGAAACAATGCTTTACATCAGGCATCCCCAAAGTTGGTCCTCTGTGATTGTGATTGTTGGATGCAGAATGGTAAGATATAAACAGGCATCCCCAAACTCGGTCCTAGAGGGCAGCTGTCCTGCATGATTTAGAGGTTTCCCTGCTTTAGCACAGCTGATTATAATGATAGCAGTAGAGCAAAAGTCTGTTAATCAGCTTTCAAGTAAAATCAGCTGTACTGGAGCAAGGAAACCTCTAAAACCTGCAGGACAGCTGCCCTCGAGGACCGAGTTTGGGAATGCCTGTTTATATCGTACCATTCTGCATCCAACAATCACATTCACAAAAACAATTAACCACCTTTTTGATGTAACACAAGGTGACATTTAAAACAGTTTTTTTTTAAACATGTATTTTACATTATTTCTATTCAAGACCTTTAATAAATAATTTGAATAAATTATTTCTGCCTTTAAAAAAGTTAATCAAAGCTAATATGTTAAAGGAGTTGGTTGGTTCTGTGTAAATGTAGGAAAAATTAAAACCACATTTTATTATACTGTGCAATTCATTTAAAATTCTCAATATGCTTCATACCTACTGAAGAAAATTAGCTCCTTTCAAAGAACAGATTGCAAATTGGTTTTGAAAAACAATTTATTTCATTTGAAAATTTATTTTTAGGCCTGAATAGCCCACTTTGTGAGGAATTTCCAGGTATTGTCGTGAAACATTTCCTGTATTGTCAGGGTGCAGTGGCTCATACTCTGTAATTTCTTCAGTCATTTGGATTCAGTGAATTATTTTCCTCTAAAGGATAAAAAAAAAAAAATAAAATCAACATCAGAGTTCTCAAAGTTTATAGCTGATGAATTCAAATGATGAAAACCTTGAGAATAGTCTAAGTTTATTTCTGTAGCTCCCTAAAGCCTGAGAGAAATTCTGTAAACGATATATGGTAAGTCAAAAAAATATTTTTAACCCTTTCTATTTAGATCAGAAATTATTTGACATCCAGAGTTGTCACTTTTTTTTTTTTGTAAAAGTTGTCACTTTTGTGAAAAGAATTGTAATTGAATGACATAATTAGATAAAAAGACATAAAATGTAAAAAATAACCTTTATATAATGAACTACATATAATGAACTACATTAGATTTTTATTCAGAAGCTGACATTTCAGAGTTTAAAGTCAGAATCAGCTGTAGCTGTTTTAAAGTTTAATACTTTTTACCACCATTTCTTTCTGTTTTTTTTGTTTTTTTTTGTTTTTTTACAAATTTCCATTGTATCTGGGTTTTTATTTTTGCTTGTGTAACAGAGCTGTGCCATAAACCGCATGTTTTCCGTTGATCTCTACTGTGAAATATTTTCATTACACAACAGAAAAGTTCATATTTCCTTTACATTCAAATGTCTATTAATTTGACTTAATCACATGTATGAAGCATTATAAATTATGTACATAACTGTGGCAATTAAAAACTATTTTAGATATAATCTATAATCTAATACATTCCAGGCAACAGGAAATTAAATAACTTCTCAAGCTTGTTTTATAAAAAGGATTTTTTTTGTTTTTACACTGGTATCTGTTACCCAGAAATAAAGTAAGTTTCCCTTTCAGGCTTCCCATACCTTATTTATAAAAACTTCAGAATATGTACACCAATGATAGACTATCGCAGCTAGTATGACATATTTTTTATTGCACATTTGATTATCTTACCTTTTAGATTCTTATATTTATACATTTTATATGTCCAAGGCTAACATCTGAGGAAGGATTTCAAAGGCTAAAGCAAACCGCTATTTACTTGAATTTTTTTAGTTTATATCTCAGTTTTTAAACTGCACAGATACAGCCATGCAATGAGAAACCAACCTCTTATTAGTAGGCATTTTCCATAATTTGTTTTTATTCGCATCTTGAATTATGGCAGTAAAAGAGCTTGATGGAAACAGGAAAATTCAAATCAACTAATTAGATTTCACAAAAAAAGTTTGTACACTTACTTTAGGGGGGTTTTGACTTTTCGATAAGAATTAAAAGTGCATAAGAGGAGATAGAAAGACATTTGTCCCAGAAGTTCTGTTGTAGGGAATATTTACCTGTCATTTCTAGAGTTTACCAGTGTGTCATTAATAACACTAATGTCACTAATACATGATAAAGTCACCACAATTTGTCTGATTGCAACACATTCATTAAAACCTTAGTCCATCATGGAGCTGTGTTCAGCGCTAGTTTGCTAACTTTACTTTCTGCTTGTTACAGCTAAACATAACCTCAGTCATTAATTATTTTTTGTAAACATTAAATCTATGGCAGTATGTATATCACTTAAAATATCTGGTCCCTATTTTAAAGTGCATTACTTTGATACAAAAAAAACAAACAAAAAAACACCTGTCATTAGAAGAGATATTAAGCAACCAAATATACATGGAATTAGAGCAGCAAAAACTCTTATTTGGCTAATTGATTAATCTGTATAATGAAAGGTTCCTTAGAGAATGTTTTTCACAGACTTTTACCCACTTTAAAGTAAGA
>NW_015150581.1:1003736-1021709 GCF_000732505.1 Cyprinodon variegatus
CCCTTTTATCCACAACTTTCGTAGGTCACTGTAAATGCAAAGTGGTCCCATACAGCAGACCTATAAAGTGCTGCTGGCGCGTCTTCCAACTCCTGTTCTTTCCTACTCGCCATACCCACACAATTCTCCACAACAACTGATTTTTTTCTGCTACACCCGGCTGCGCCGCTTCGCTTCTTCTTCTTCTTCTTGTTTACTACTGGTGGTTGGCTTTGGTCGCAGTACCACCACCTTTTGTTCTGGAGTGTACACGCTTCGCCTATGAGAAAATGGAGCCGCGCATGAACCGAACGCAACACACGCGAACCGAACAGAGACAGTCGAACCGGTTCGGACGGTTTTCAAAAACCGTTCCATCCCTAATATATATATATACATATATATATATATATACATACATTTTTTTTTTTTTTCAGTGGGCCGCTCTGTCGGCAAAAAGGCATGTTTTACAGTCTCTATACATCAGGTAACAATTAATAAATTACCAAATTAGTTGATAATTATTACAACAATTGATTAATAAAGATAATTCCGATACTGTTATATGTGCTCAAAGGCAGCACAATAAAGCAGTTATCCTTTGCCTCATGTTGAGTCATTGCAACAGGTATTCAGAGAAAAGAATGCCTTCTTTATTTCTTTCAACTTGCTGCTTTGCTTGAACTTGAAACCCTTAAAGCTCATGCAGTGTATCCCCTGCCTGTCTTTGTTGCTTCCTTCAGTTTGGTCTGTGGCTCTTTAAGTTTTCAATGTTTTTTTTCAGCTCTTTAAACTTTTAAGTCTGCGAAGGGTCGGGGCAATTTTAATAGAGGAAGAGCTGTTAATGCATGCATCACATGTTCTGACATTCCCCAATAGTTGTCATTTCAAAAGTGAAAATGTTTTCTTTTGATCCACCCCAGAAGACAAAAAGCTACTGCTTACAGTAAATTCCTAAAGCAGTAAGACTTGTAAAACAATTATACCTATAGTGTTATCATATTTCTGCAGATAACCTATAATGTTCGTTATCTCAAGCACATATTCCTCTTACAGTTAATTATAACTCACTTTGATAAGTTGATGACTATTATGTCATTTCCAGTGGGTGAAATGAAAGACTAAATTAAATCAGTTCTCAATCCTGATGATCACACAATGACTATATTGCTCTAAGACAAAGGCCTAATTAATTTCTTTTTCTAGAGTCTGAATGAGAAATTTGCCCAACTAGATAAAAATACTTGCAGAATTGACAGTGTTTCTATGGAGTATGTAGATTGGAACCAAACCTTATAGTTGCTGCAAGCACTAGCATAGAGATGTGCAGGCATTTATTTTAGGCATTTTGAAAAGAAAGACTCAGGAGAATGTGTGAATGAATTTAAGGTGCTAATGCCACCGAAGGACAATCACAGATGGAGCTCCTATAAAAATGAACGTGAGCATGGCAGGGATCCAACCCTTTAGAAAGAATCAGTGTGTTTGATCCACTGCTTGTATTTAATGAAGTGCAGGCAGCTAATTCAGTGCACAGATTCAACTTCATTACTGCAGGTGAGGGTAGACCTGGTCTTTTACTAAGGAAAGAGAGAATGAAAAGGGAACTGGCAGCAGCTGGACACTGCATCACCCTCGTCTGAAAAGCACCAGTCTCTTCAACTGCCTCTTCTCCCTTTGCAAAGCAAGGTTTTTAATTTTCTTCATAATAGCATTCATCTGAAGCATCTCAGCCATTAAGTGTTATGCATTTGTCGCAGGAGGGAGAGAATGCAAGTTGGATAGATTTCATTAGACAATCTGGGGCAGCGGAGGCACATAGAAAGCTCTCTTCATCTCCACTCTTTCAATGTTATTCTTATTTTAGTGTTTCTAACTTTTTATTTCACATGTCGCTCTCCATTTTTTCCCATCCCCTGCCTGACCTCTACATCTTACCGGTCTAATGTGCGAGAAAGCTTTTCCTTCTGCCTTCACTATGCCAGTTAGGCACTTACAGCTTCGGGGTTGGGGTTGCTGTCCTTTCAGCTGATGTATTTTACTAAGTGAAACTAAGAGCTTCATCATTTTTGCCTACTCTTGGTCATTTCCCCATTTATTACAACCTCATCTGCACCATCTGCTCCTTCTGGGGGCAACATCAGGTCTTAGTGGACCTCTCACTGCATCTTAAAAGCATTAACTGTGGGTGGGGACTGATGGATGGTAATGGCCTATCTCAATGTAACGTCCCTGAGCGCTTCTCGAATGGGCCCCAAGCTCCTTCCAGGTCAGAAAAAAAGCCAAGATGTGAGTAAAATGTCACTGAAAACCATAGATGAGTGGGGGAAAAACATTCACCATCTTTCTTTAATAAAGTAGAGGCCAATATTTCTTTAATTAACAACACTAGCTACAAGAACATCAAATGAAGTAAGCTTTTACCTCCTATTCCTTTAGTTTGTAGTTGATTTTGATATTTTACAATGCCTTTATTCAATCACCAGTGAACACAGAGCTCGCCCTCCTTACAGGTAAACTAAGAAAACTAGGACTTCCCTTATCTGATTCGTGTCAGACAAATAAATAAAAAGTTTGATTTTTTTCTTGCAAAAGAAAATGAACTATTGTTCTCCACTGCAAGGTTGTTTCAAAATACAAAGAATCAACAGGCAAACCAACTAAATACTTGGCTTGATATTAAAAACTAATTCAAACTACCAATATTAATACATCCTGTAGACAGATTAAAACTCACGCTGAAATTCTTTAGATAGATGCCTTAATAAAAGCCATAGCAACTAAAACAGGCATGACTCAATGGCAACAGTACATTCATTTATGTTTGTGGATAATATAATTTTTGACATCTATCATTAGTTAGCATTCCAGGAGTTTTGTCAGGGGTATAACTTTGTTAAGGGTGTAAAAGTTTAAAGCCTTACTGGAGCCATTATATCAGCCATGTTTTCAAGTTCTTTTGTCTTTGAAATGAAGCATGCTTTAGAGCAGCAAAGCAAAATTAGAAACTCCAAAACATGTCTGGCTAGCCTGAAACTATAAATGTACAATAAAAAAAGTGATAAAACTGATCAGATTAAGTTCTTGTTTTTCTTGCCTTTCAAACTGATACTCTAAAATTTCACTGGATAAAAACACGTTTTTGCTTTTCCATTTGTTTTTGATTGAATTCCTTTTATTTGCTGTATTCATTCATCAGCTTTATCTATGATTGGCTTTTAAGTAAATCGCTGTTTATAATTGATGAAATAATATTGTCCATAAAAACCCAGAGTAGAATCACCATTTTTTTGCGTAATAAATATTGGAAAATCCTAAAGTTTTTTCACAACTTAAAAGCTGATTTTAGTTTGTATTGTTGTTTTTTGTATTATGTTTTAACACAACCCCCAAGTACACAAATCTATTAAAATAAAATACCATCCTTTTTCAAAGTACTTTCTAATAGTGATCTTGTTGTCAGCTCTAGATCTAAAGTGAGTGATTAAGCTCAACACCCTATATCCTTGAGACACTCTTTTGAAGGAGCATTGAAAGTACTTCTTCCTTTATTCTCCAATTATATAAATTACTTTATCCTTTTGAACCCTAAACCCTTAAAATCCCATACTCTAATTAAAATTGGTGTATCTTTTTAACTGTATGTTTCAACCACAAGGTCTAGTTGAATAAACTTGGTAAAACAGCAAATCTAAGAGATATTTTTAAAACTAGTTTCTGGCTGAGCAATTTCGTATGCCATGTATTTATGTTGTAAATCTTTCATTTCATTTGGGTAGTTTGTTAAAGATTAGTTGTTTAATCTATTGATTTATTTATTCATTAATTGCCAATTTAGAAAAAAAACTGTTTTGATAAAAAGGGGCTTCCACAACATGGACATTTTTTAATATAATGCTGAATTTTAAAAAGAAGCAATTTATCATATGTTAACTGATTATCCATGCTGCATTAAATGCTAACTGAATAAACCAATCAACTGAGGTTTTCTTAAATTAACAAACTTAGAAAGAGTTACAAAATATAACAAATCAGCAACCTATTAGTAGAAAAAATATAATTCCCCATGAACAGAGACATAAAAAAATAATTTAAAGACCAGGTATGTACTTGCCACTTTGTGGTGATGAAGTGTATGGTAACTGTGATATAGCTTTTTGTGATCTACTTTTTTGTTATCACATCCTCATCTATCTTGCACATCCATAATTTTGGTGTAAGAATTTGAAGCCGCTCTACGACTCAACAAAGCTGAATTGGCTTTATTTAAGAAGTGATAAGTCAAAGAGCTTGTCGACTGTTTACAAAACGGAATGGCATACGTACAATTTTACTGTGCAAAATGTTGCTGCTCCTGCCTCAGATTGGATTGTTTCTGTTCTGGTATGACTTATGCTATGATTATTTCTCTTTCAACTATTATGGTCTTGCTTCTCTTAAGGATGAAAAGCAGCACCCTCTTCTGGCTGGCAACCACACTGGTCTAAGTTAATATTATCAGTTAATTGGATGAAGCAATTTTAATTAAATAAACCAGTATTAACCAGTACTCACTTCTTCTTTTGTTATTTGGCAATCTTACAATGGGATAAGAATAGGCAACATCCAAACTAGTCCAACCTGGATTAAATTGCTTTAAGTTGATAACAGATTCTTTAGAAAGCAATCTTAAGTAAGTAAAGTACGTTATTTTAAAAAGTAAAAAAAAAATCCTTTCCGAGAACATAAAAAATTGTAGTTTTATTGCAAAATGTTAAGTAAAAAAACCTAAAAATGTAAAATAAGTTATGAAGAAACTAATGAATTGTTTACATGAAAAAAAAAGAAAACCACACAGTTTACCTTTAAAATGGTAAACTGTGTGTGGTTTAAAATTGTTTAAACCCATCCTCTTTTCATGGTTAGTCCCAGTTGGCCGGTGTTGCACCATGTTTTGTGGCTTATGTTTTAAATCAGGGCAGAGTGGTGAGGAGAATCCACAACAGCCACACCTTAGATCACAGTATATGATGGGTTGCAGAATATGGTCAAACACACAACTCAGAGCTAATTTCTATACCTCGTTTGTTTGGCTCAACGAGGGCTCTTGTTATGTGTGTCACTCAATAAGCTGCATGTATGACAAAAAAAAAGAAACATGTCTGCTTAAACAGCTTCTTAATGCTTTTTGAATATGATACCCTGTTTTTTTAAGATAAACCAAACTGAAAGCATTGCCAAAAAGCTTAACCACGTCTAACCATGGCCGCGCTTCACTAAAAAACTTTGGTGAACTCTCCATGTTTCCATTCAACATTAACAGACGAAGGTGATGAAAAAAAAATATTTGAACCAGAAGAAGAGAAGTTAGATGTCAGAATCTACCGCCAACATAACATTTGAAGAAGACAGAGACAGCAAAATGGAGAAGTCACGTAACTTTTGCGGTAAATGCTTCAGGAGAAGAAAGGAGAATTCTGCACTTGGGTCCTAAACTTAAACGTTTTCTAGAATTCATGTACAACATAAAGATGGAATCTTTTGCAGCAGAAAAGGAGTGGCAGGATATGAGAATCCTGAAAATCAACAGCAGTACTTTTTGCAAAATATTATGATTCACCAGATTGGAATTAAATCCTTTATCATTCTACTTTTGATTTTTAATATCCAAACATGATATTAGTGGCAGACTATTTTCTTGTACGTTTTACTTCATTACAAAACATACAAATTATGTATTTCTTCTTTTTCAACCACTGGCCTAGCTTAAAACATTAATCACCCACCTCCAGAGCTAGAATTGCATATTGTGTTTCCTATTGAGGAATTCCTGTCACCTGGTGTACTCCTCTATGAGATTTCTTTGTATCATAAAATGGCCTATAAATAAACTGTAAAAAAAAATTTGGAAAACTAAATGAGCTTTTAAAAAGAGCAGCAATAATAATGTAACAACATGTCTATTTCAGACCAACTTGAAAACACAAAAAGCATGTAGAGATAAAGGAGTCGACATTTACCAATTTGTAAATGTCAAGTTTTTTTACTTAGTTTTTGTTCTTGTTACCATAATTTTGTGTAAATTTCTGGACGGTTAAAAGATGTTTTCTGCCAAATGCACATATTTAACACAAATATCATAATGCTGCTTTGTGAATCATCTTTATATGGAAAAATTGTGCTGAGTTCACATTAAGTTGGTTTGAGTTGAGATGGACGCTATATTGACATCCTGTTTACGTGGGGAAGGTGTTACGGCAAGATATGCAAAGTTATTTAAATTAACAACTTTTGTTAGCACCCACCTGGCTTTTCCAGGTAACGCTTAAAATAATATTTTTCAATTATGTTTTTTTTGCAGAGTGACAACATCCAAATGGCCATGTCTTCACAAATTCGTTTTGAGTTTTCACAAGTTTAACATCTCTGCAAACTTTAGATCCCACTTTTTCAGGATCTTTAAATAACACAAAAGACCATGCAGGGTCTTTTTCCTGGTTTTGCCATTGCCTGCCATATATACACTTGTAAAATAAAATAAAAAAATGAATCCTAAGTGTTCCTAAAAATATTTTTAAAATCTTGTCTTGCAGATCTAAAATAATGCATTATCTCATCTCATTAATCAATCGTACCACTCCTGTTACTTCATATATCTTCTGAATCATTAACCTATTCAGCATACAATTTTAAAAGCAAATATGTTAGAGGAAGTTTTGCTAAAAAATTCTGTAACCCATAAATTTAAGTCAAGCGTTGAGTTTTAAGTATTTAAAACGTTACTTTGCTTGAAATGGGCTACTGAGCCATCATGGATTCCTAGTATGCATACACACACCAAAACCAGGATTTTTAAAATCGTTTTAAAGGTTGATCAGAATCCCAAATACCAAAACAATAAATATGCATTTTGGTTTAAATGTAAAAATATAGCTTATTAAGAATATATCCTCCAGCATTTCAAAGATAACAAGAAGATAGCTGAGAAACATATAGCTTGAAGGAAAATACAAAAAGGTAAAGGGTGGGCGGAGAGGTGGTGGTGGGGGGGTGGGTCAGTGCTTGACGCAGAGGTTTGGACAAGAGTGAAAGGGGGTGGGGCGAAGGGCACCGGCATCCCTAAGTCGGTCCCAGGGGGATTCCCTCACAGATAAATGGTAGGGAATGTGACCTAATGCCTAGGAAATGGTCATGTTTAATTTAACAAGCAGATGGCAGGGGCATCAGAAGTGTGTTTGGGGGGCGGGGAGCAGCGCAACAAGCATGCCTGGAGGATTCTCACAGCTTTCAGCAACTCTGCAATACTGTGAGCTTTCATGACAAAGATAATTCATAATGTCCAAAAACAAAAGGATGATTTTACATTGCAGATGCGCAGGTGGTAGTAGAGTGAAAACACCATTACCTTATGTGCTAAAGTTTTATTCTATCATTGTTATAACTGGAATGATTTCACCACAGTCAGAGAATATATGTACTTAGTAAACTCTAACAGAGATATTTAATATTTTTTAAGTTCCAGCATTTTTTTATCTAGTTTCTGCAATCAGATTATTAGTGTAATGTATTTCATGATATGCATAAAACCAGAAAAAATCCTATTGATTGTCTCAAATATACTTCCATTATCAGCAGGGAACGTTCTCAAAATAAAGGTCATGAAACACATAATCAATACATATGATGGGGCCCAAAACCATGATTGATCCTATAATTACTAATGTCCCTGGCATACTTTGCTTTTAAATTATTTCTGTTCAATCAAGAGGTATTTTTTTAAAAACAAAAAGAGTCTGCAATCTTTCAAAAAATAATACATATAATACGAGGATTACTTAATAAAAAACACTTTCTTCATTTAGTTTTTATTAAAAATTGGAGTTGCAAACTTAATATCACCCTCTCAATAATCAACATAAAAGGTATTTATTAGCATTAGAGAAATTAATCTTTTCTCAACATGGCCAGCAAGCTTTTTGCAAGTTTTCTCTGGTCGTTTGACAATTTCTCTATAATGAGCTCTAAGTGTTTGAGGTTGGAAAGCCCTGCTGCCATCACCCTAATCTTTCCAAAGGTTCTTTAATTTCAAGGATGAACTCTGGCTTGTCACGTCAACACATATTTATTTTTACTTTCAAAGAGAAATCATTTTAGGTCAATTGTAAGATTATTTCAAACTCACATTCTCCAGATGTATGAATGATGTTGGGCTTAATTGTATCTCATAATGCAACAAGAAACAAGATTAGCAACATCACCTTTTTCTGCATACAGATAAGACTTCTAAAAAAAAACCATATTGAACTTTACCAGGAGATAAAAAAAAGAACTCTTGTAGTGACATGACCATTATGTTTTTGTGAGAGGGTAAAAGTGATTGTGTGTCTTTCTTGCCTCAAGTAGTCCCTGCGACAGAGGATGAGGTTAGCTTTCGTGTACAGGGTGGAGCCCACCTCCCCCAGGCGGCAGTCACAGCAGGCACATTTGAGACAGTCTTCATGCCAGTATTTGTCCAAGGCCTTGAGCAGGTAGCGGTCTTTAATCTTCCGATTGCAGCCAGCACACCCCTTCTGCTTCCCTTTGGGCTGGACAGAGAGCATCGGCACACCTGTAGTGATAAGGAGACAAACAGCAACGCGTGATTTACGGCCCGGGAACACGAGTGACTTTTCAGGTCCTCTTCTTTTTTTTGATAAGCCAGCTGCTTCCCGAGGCGTCTAAGCCTAGTGTTCGCACACGGCCACGGCACGCTGCCTACCTGCTTCATATGCATTAAAGAAAACACTCTTCCATGTAGATAGGCACCCAGGTCACATTGGACTACAACACCTTGACTTACTTGTTCGGCTAGGAACATGCTGTAATACAAAAGTTACACGATCACTGACTGTGGGCCTTAGAGGAAGGGACACGGATTTCTGTGAATAAAACACACAAGGCCTGTTTAGCTTACTGTGGTATTTACAACAAGATGTGCAGTATGTTACTTACCTACCATTTCATCAAAACCCATTTCACTCAACTGTCCTCGGCTGTAAAAGCTCCTCATGGGCTTTGTTTGGTATAGATTAACATTAACCTTTTAAAAAGCCTCTGACCACAAAAACGCTGCTACCAGACCCCAGTGAGATATGTTATGGCCTAAGTGCCTTTTAGCATACACTCACTCAGTGTGTGTTTCATAGAGACACACACACACATAAGCGTGCGCACAAACCCCAAACACACAATGCTGTCTCCTCTCTGTGCTCTGAGCATTACAGCCTTTCCTCCTTTTACACTTATCTGTACTCATGTGTCCGCAATGAGCAAGCCTAAGTTACCAAACTCACAAATTGCCCTGCTGTCACGCAGGTCCCCTTTAAGTGCGCCTTTTAGCCTCCTAAAGGACAAATAAAGTCCATTTAATAACTGCACTAAACACTAATAGTCTATGTGAGGCTGACATTTGTGTTCGGACTAAAAGCCCCCCTCAGGCCACTGCTGGTACGGAGGCAGGGGTGCGTAGCTCCCCTCTGTAGCACTAACAGGTCTGCCACAGCTGAAAGCACAAGACAACAGCTCTTAAGACACTCTCTCACACACTGAGCTATTGATCCATCTAAAAGAACACACAGTGGACGCCACTTGCAACTCTACTTTCAAAACACATTTGTCTCTCTCTACCAAAAAGAGGCAAAAAGGGCAGGACATCTGCGTCGTGGGGGTTTAGGCTAACATTTTGTATGTTCGAGTGACTGTGAAGGCCTTTTTTACATGATATAAACAGTTTATATACAATCTTATTGACTTATTAGTTTGTGCATGGTGAGATAAAACTTTTATTAACATCTCTTTTCCAAGAAAGAAATTGCAAAAGTGACAGTGTGTATTGTGCATTTAGACCTGCTATTTGCTTTTTCAGTGATAAAAAAAAACAACCTCGGCAGATACAAATGGACTGCCTCTCTTGCTGTTTTTTTTTCAGCGAAGTTTATTGAGTTTACTCTCTTTCAAAACGACCTTACACTGCTTTTCACAAAAACTTCTTTGGAATAGAAAATCCCATTTCCGCCTAGCTTTTCTAACTCTTTCACACATGTACACGCACGTAAATAGACAAAAAAAAATGTATTATTAAATCCAGATTTGCACTTTTTCTCCATCCCTACATCAATATTGCAGGGGATGCAACTTAATTAACAATTTCCCCTTTTACATAAGAGGTGAATAAAAAGGAAGAGCTTGTTAGTCTAATTTATGGCATTGGTTTATATGTCAGAAAGGACTCTAGTGGTGTCGAGCTGTCTTATTTCTTTATCAAAAGTAGAGAGTAGAGGGTAATTGGTTCAGAGCTAGTGATGGGAGCCAACAATTAGTGTCCTGCCTGCCCTTCAGCTCCCTAACCTGCCACCCCAAAACAGACACCTTGAAGTTGCTGCATTAGGATTACAAACCCTGCCATAAATACCAATGTTCAGCATAAATGAAACTAAAAAAGCTTCGAATTCAAGCCACACTGAATAAGAGCAGACACGGCTACCTGTATTTCATGGCTTGTTAGGGGAGCTCTCTGCAGGTATGCCAACAGAGCTCGCCTGTCAGGCTTCTACAGAACTAAAAACAGTCTTAATGAGGGAGAGCTTGTATGTGCGTGTGTGTTTTGAATCAGAGCTTGTGTTCAGCAAGAAAAAAAAAAAAAAAAAAAAAAAAAAGTCAATAAAATACTCTCAAGAATTAATAAAAACAATAATTAGCCTTTATGACACCTAATTAGTTATTCAACTCAAAATCTTTGCTTTAAATAAGAGAAGTAATTATATGAAAAAGGTCATTCCTGCACCACCGAAGNTGTGTTTTGAATCAGAGCTTGTGTTCAGCAAGAATCAAAAAAAAAAAAAAAAAAAAAAAAAAAGAGTCGCTCCAATTCCCTCAAGGATTACAAAAATCTTTAATTTGCCTTTATGACACCTAATTAGTTATTCAACTCAAAATCTTTGCTTTAAATAAGAGAAGTAATTATATGAAAAAGGTCATTCCTGCACCACCGAAGGAACAACTCCTAATTGGCTGAGACCACCACTCCCGACATACACTCTGTTTTACATCACGTTTGAAAAGGACAAGCTTTAACCTATCCTGGAATTACTGTGTGCTGCTCACAGCTGCCGTTAGATGTTTAAAACCCTGCTAAGCACCTTTAAAATGACACCACACTTTCTGTCTAATATTACCCAGGTTCTGTTTCCAGTTAGTCTGACATTTATTCCTACAAGCGTATGTGGTGGGTTCTCTGCTCCAGACTGTGGCAGAGTTTTTATTTTGCAAACTGCCTGAAGAGCCATCGCTGGGAACAAACAGGTTTTATGTCTTCTCCGAAAAACAGCCTCTGCAAAACAGGAGTGCAGCAAGCAGGAGTTAAAACCTACTAAACAAAAAGCAGTGACAGGAAAGAAAGTGATTGTGTAAAGTGAATGTCTTTTCAATTCCCTTAATGTCATGAGACATTTTCTTGCACCTGTCATCACTCCGGGTGCTATGCGAAATGCCGTAGAGCAGAACCCTAAATTCTTTAGCACCTCCCAGAAAAAAAAATAAAAAACATAAAAAACAATAAAACAAAACCAAGCTGCATTATGAAAGTAAGAAGCAGACCAAGAGGCAGCCTCCACTTAATCCATCCCATTTAACAGATACAAGTGCCACTGACCTTCCGGTGTCATTTGATGTCAAAAAAAAGCATGCCTCTCCACATCAAAATTCATTCCCCCAACACGGGGATACATTTTCCCAACAAAGTGGAGAGACAGCTCTTGCTCTACCAAATATCTTTCCTGAGAGGGGAATTTAATTTGCCATTAGTGCTGGGTGTAAAGCCCTGTCATCTCTCTCTTTCTTTAAGATTACATCTTCAAAGAATATGTACAGTTAGTTTTACTCAGCCCAAGCGGCCTGTCAGAGCATGTATTTTCATTATAGATACCATCCGACTTCTCTTACCCTATTTACACTTTCATTTTTGCAGTTATCAGAAAAACCAAATCAGTCTAGTAGGCTTTTTTTTTTGTATATATTGAAGTTTTTAAGAAAAAATACACATCACAGATCAGTCAAGGAAACCTTTTGAAAAGGTAAAAAAAACATGTAGTTAAAAGAGAAATACGGCATGAGTAAGAATACTGAAAGCAACTATTTATCAGCCGTTCCTAAACAATGCTTGGTTTCTGTAGGAAAAAAATATTTTCCCAACTGTATTTTTAATCATGTACACACATTTCCTCAACACCCCAAGGGAATAAACAACTATCTGTGTGTCAGTTGTTCAACTTGAAGGAAGACCTGTTATTGATTCAACATCGGCTCAAGCATTGAGGTTAATTATCACATTGTGTGAAATTCTGCTGTTGCTGCATTTATTTTTGCTTCATCTTTTATTTTAGTCATTGAAGCATCAGAACCAGTGAATTACAAAGCAGTTATTTTTCTTTAAATAATTTTGATGTGTATTTTGATTTAAGGTGTTTAGACTAATGCACAAGCCCCCAAACCTTTAACAGCAGAAAAAAAATAACAGCTCCATATTCCTTCTCTTGATTGGTTAAAAGCTTTATATTCAACCCAGTGATGCCTACTCTCCAGATTCAAGGGGAGGTTAAAGATTTGACTGTTCAGCCTTCCTGACAAATTAGGAGAAGGGGTGGGGGGGAGGTGATGTTTAGGAGGTGGAAATTTGCCCTGGGTGGCCCATTCTCTCAGGACCCCTAATAATTTGCAGCCCCCAGCTGCTTTGAGAGAAAGGTTTAAGCCCCCATCGTGATGATCACAAAATAACTAGATCTGCAAAAAATAAAATAGAATAAAGTAATGATTCCATTTGTCTGGAGCATTTCCACTTCTTATTATGGTTATAATTAACTTAATCAGTGTCAACTATTGATTCAAAAAAGTGCTTTGCATAAAAAAGCCTACAACAGTTCTAATGATGAGACACTCGGGAAAAAAAAAACTTAGCCAAGCAGGATAAATCATTATGAACTTACGTTTTGAGCAGTAATTAGTGTGTGAATTTAAACTATGGACACAGCTAATGCTTCGACAAGGACTGTATTTTTAACTAGCATGTAGCAGTAAAATCTTAGTAACTACATATTCATAAGTAGATGCAAAATATTCATAAATTATTTTTTGCAGTGACTAAACCATCCATCACCAGAAAGATGTTTTTGTAATTGCAGGTTTAAAAATATCAAAACAAATAACTGAATACATCACAAAACATATAGTAGGGGCTAACATTAGCTCTGGTTAGGATCAGTTTAAGAAATGAACATCTCATAAAGCTATTTCTTTTGCAGTCCTCTTTTGCAGTACTCCAATACTCTCTATGTTGTGTTATATCTTAATGAAAGAGATAAACAAAAATACAAACAAACAAACAAATCAGGCTTTTCTGGCCGACTTCAATATCCAGCGTCTTTTAGGTCTAAACCGCCATCTCTGAGTTTGACCAATTTAAAAGAATTGTTTAAGGATTGTAAGATATTAAATAGAAAGAGATTTGCTGTGTTTGTTTACATTTGCTGTTTTATTGAATGAAAAATTAAAGCTTATCTTTCTCCTAAATAAAAAAAAAAATATTACATAAACGCACATGCTGTTTGTTATTGCATTACCACACAAAAACCTTTTATGCATTTAATGAAAATGGATTTTATTCTTATATATCTATGTATTGTTTTAAAAAACAAATTGCATGCAAATCAATCATCAGTCAAAAATTGACCATGTCGGGCAAAACTAAGTAGTGCATTTACATATTGTATTATATCATATTACAATATTCCATATAACATCTTATTAGATAACAATACATTATGTTTTAAAACATCATATTAGCCATTGCTGAATAAAATGGTGAAAAAAATTATGCGTCTTTGCTCCATTACCATAACTTTAATCGTCCCTCATGAGTTTACAGCCTTCAGGCGCCAATTTATTCAAGTCCGTTGTATTTCAGCAACCACTGTAATCGCTATGGCCATGGCAATCCCAAATAAAATGTTGTCCCAGGGCCAAGGTGTCGGCCACTGCGGTTAATAGAGATTTGATGCAGATGTCTTTCTATTGTATGTGAAGCTCGGCTCCAAAAATCTCCTCAATTGAACCCAAAGACATGTTTTTCAGTCTGCAAGACAAAACACAAGACATCTGGTAATAAAATCAGCTGTAATACACATGTCAGCTGAAAGCAGCCTGATGAGAGAGTTCTCTGTGATAAACAAAGGCCACTGATTCGTGTTCAAATCGTTAGCTAAAACATATGGAAGGAGTAAAGAAAAAGCAATGCATAAACACAGAATGATACACATGCATACACCGTTTCCCTAAAATTAGGCAATTTCTTGCAATTGCCCCAGTCATTATTAGAGATCAAGCTGGCTGTGTGTTCTTCTTATAATTTGTTGTAAAAGCTTTCTTTATTACAGTACAGAATTTTGCTTTTCCAGATGGTTGTGTATGAATGCTCGGGTCTGTGAGGTGATTTCTGTGAGTCTATGCCTGCTATGATTATGACATAATTAACACCCACAGTAAGTGGGAGAGAAAGCAGACAGGAATGGTGCAGGGGGACTGTTCATTAACAAGATGCACTCTCTCAAACTTTGCAGCTTGCTGTGGCTAATAAGCCTTACTGAAATGAAGCCCAGCCGTCCCTTGCATTGACCCTGGCACCGGCCGGGATAAGGGAGGGTTTTGTCTCCTGGAATAATTGCTCTTTTCACATGTTACAAGTGTCCTGACCCCCTCGGTCGGCAGCCACTTTTCCTACCATAATTACTCCTGATCCGCTCCAAATGAGTCAGCCGCATTAGAACTGCAATAACACTGGCTCGGCTTCAAGCGCGGCACGGGGAGTCTCAGCAGAGCGGCCCAGAACAGGACAGCCTTTTCTCCAAGCCCATGGTCATTTCCATCACGTCAGAGGTGCATTTCTTACACTTGAAGTCAGCACGGAGGCCCTGGGCCCTTTTTTTTAAGAGCTTACAGACAGTATTGTTTGCTCCTGGTGCGCACTGCTCTCTGCGGTTTGGCTGCAGACTTCATCCCAATTAACAGAAAACTTCATTAGGGTGTTTTTTTCAACACTTTTCAGCCCCTATTATTTTTAATTTATTCACTTGGGGTTAATTAAAAGAAATGTATCACAGAGATATGCAACAGCTTTCTAATTAAATTCATTGCTCCTGCTTTTTGAAGACATGAAACTGGCAGAGATTCTAAATTATAACAGAAGGCAGCATGTTCCAGCACTTCATTGCTCAGTAGTAGGGTACAGGGGAGGCTCTGCAAGGTAAGCTGTCAACAGCAGAGCATGAGTTAAAAGAAGCAAGATGTGGCATAGAAAATGAGGTAATAAGATGAATGAGGAGGAGGAGATGGAAAACAAACATTTGTGATTTTTATCAAGCTATTTTAACCACAAATAAACTCATGAGATGTCTTACAGCAATGAGAAATTGTGAGAGTGATGGCAGAGCAAAAAGATTTGTTCCACCAGTCATCAGTAGAGGTGCTTCAGGGTTTTTATTCGTGTTGATATTAGGGAATCTACTTAAAAACCTGTCATTTCAACCATTATTAATGCCAACTATGGCTATCAAGTACCAAAACGTTCTGAAACTACGGTTTCAGAATGCTAAATCTGAACTAATCTGTTCAGCCTTTGTAATTTTTTTTTTTTTGGAGGAGAAGGTAATCACATCTGCCAACCTCTGATTTCCCTAGAAAATAAAAAATAAAGTTAAAACCATTAGACCTGTCACAGCCACTTTCCTGCCATCTAGAACAAAATGCGGCAACACTTTTTACCCCTCATTAAAAATGCATTGGGAAAGGAATAAATGCAGCCCCACTAAAAGTTTGTCACTCATGGGGTCAGGAAGTGATGTACAAAATCCGTCCCACTCTCCGGCAATTACAGCATACTTATTATTTCAAAGGATATGCCAGGAGACAGGTGTGCCATTCAGGGTCCTCAGCATGTTGGAAATGGAGGGGAAGGAGGAACACCATACTGTGACGCACTGTGTGAGCTTCTTTAATCGTGAATAATGCAAATTCCCCACAGGGGGCAGTTATTTGGCAGTGGCGTCATTCAAGCATCCCACTTCCACAGCTGATGGGGTAAATAATGAGGGTGGCTGGGTGGGTGCACATTTAGAAAGGAGGGCTTTTATGAAGTATCTTTGTGATTCCCTGTTTTCTTTAATCCCCCCAACTGAAAGCGACATTCATAGCATCCAAATGCAATTATCTATATGATTTTACATCTTCAATTCTAAGAAATGACCCTACTTTTCCCTTCTAAGAGTGGTTCTTGTTAGGGGTACATTTAAACATGTAGCCATAAAAACTGATCAAATAAATTGAAAAGAAAAAATGAGAAGAGGAGAAAAGAAGTGGAGGAAGAGGAGTCAAAAGAAGAGTCTAAAGTTCATGTTAAGTGCACTAGGAATGTGGATGGCATTAACAACTGAAATTGTAAGCAAAAAACATCCCACTCAAGCACTGATGAAATCTTCAGCTTCAATGACCACAACCTCATCTATTAGCCATCAGGGACTTTGAGCAACCTGCTTTAATGGCAGGTTTTAATTAGCTATTTAAGATTTTATTTACTGAAGGTCATCCTTTGAGAGGTTAGTTCACTGCAATTTGAATCTTATTTATGAGAAGACACCCAGGACTTCTCTATTTACCAACCAGAAAACTGGTAAGACCTCAAAAAGCTTCATCTTGATTTAAATTATTGTGGTTGAAAACACTGAACAACTTAAGCCCTAAATTACTGTGTGGCATATGTGAATTAATTGGATTTTTAAATTCAAAATAATGAAGAAAAAAAATTGAGCTTTAGCGTCTCTTGCTCATGACTGAATATAATTAAACTGACCTGCATCTCAAACAGCTCAGGTAAAGATAAGTAAAGATGATTATGGTAATTTGTGTGACAGCATAATTAAAGGGATTTTAAAGGAGGCTACTCTTTTGGTACAACCGGAAAGGGAGGGCAGCATAACTTTGTTCACTTTGACTGAGACACTTATTCTCTGGAGGTTGTCAGCATATGATACATACCAAAATCTCCTACTGCTCAGCTGACATTGTAGCTATGAGATATTTATAATCAGAACATAAAGAGAAACAAATGAAAGACTATGCAACAAGCGGTTTTGCGCACATAACGGACCTAGATTTCCTCTCTATAAAAGTTTATGGAAAAACTACAAGAAATGTTATTTATTCAGGGAACTCTCAATTGAACCAACCACAATCTGATGTTATATTCAGGAACTGAAATCTTCATAAAGCCTGTTGTATTTTGTTTTCGCTTGAATGAACATTAAACTTGAGATCATTTAAAATGAGGGATTTATCACAATTTTCAGGAATGAGATGCTGAGATATTTGAAGGTCACAATATTACTCCTCAATGTGAAGTCTGACAAAGCTATTATTATTATTATTATTAACCTGGATGCTAAGGTACATTTGTGTGAGACTCTTATTTTGAAGTAATGTAGAAAATCTCTCTTGGAAGCGGCTAATAAAGTCTACACCTGACTGGCAAACAGCACTTAGAAGCCAAAACTAGTTTTAAATCATTGGTTTGGCGGCATTTTGCATTCACCAGAAAAAGAAACAATAACATAGACACTGATAAGAAAAGAATGATTTGTTATCACTGTTACAATAAGTGGCTAAATTAACACCAAAAAAGAAAAGAATCTCAAGAAAATATTTCTGACATTTACTTCAGAAAGTAAAACTCCTGTATCATACAGATTAGGGTTGTCAAAAGTATTGATACTCAAAAAAGTATCGATACTGAAATGTTGTATCCGGATACAATACTTGTTTTTAAAAGTATCGATACAGTGCCACCACCAGTGGCACCTAAACAGTCATTCATCTAAAATGCAGAATAGAGGACAATGCACTTTCTGAACACTGTGTGATTGAATAATTCTGTGC
>NW_015150581.1:1021949-1056836 GCF_000732505.1 Cyprinodon variegatus
TTCTGTAGAATTTTGGAGTCTTTGTTTTTATCCTTGTGGTATCGAAAATGGTATCGAGTATCAAATATTTTCCTTAGTATCGGTATTGAGTTGAGGAGTTTAGTATTGTGACAACCCTAATACAGATTAAATACATATACAATGAAATATGTCAAGCCTTAGTTTTTTGTGATTTGATTACTATTCTTACAATGAAAACCAAAACCTTTTTGTCTCCAAACTTTAAATATAGCAAAAAAGTTAAATATAGGAAAGTCATTGCATTACACCCTAACAAGCTAATTAACTCAAAACATCCCATACCATCTCTAATGTCTTATGTAAAAGACTACTAAATAGACAGGTGTCCAGTAAACCCTTATTTTCACCCTCCGGCAGAAGAGTAACTCACAAAAGGATATTGCAGAAGACACTGATTGTTCACATAGTGTTGTATCCAAGCATATTCAGAGAAAGATGGATGGAAGAAAAAGAGGCAAACAAGCAAGGGGAACAATCAAAGCTTTGAGAGCATTGGACTTAGGAAAGCTTGTCTTTGAGTAGACCCAGGCTGGAGTCAGAGGATTAGGAGTCACTACACACAGATGAATCATACCCTGAACTAGAGACAGTGTCAGGAGGGCCTAACCTGGGCTAAAGGGAAAGGGAACATGACCGTTGTCTAGTGTCTCAAACAACAGATAAAAGCATAGTTGTATTGGTCCATAGTCAATGCAGCCCTTTACCAGGAAATTTTAGAGCACTTCAACCTTTAATATGTTGACCAGGAGATGCTAATATTTTAATAGCAGTTGACATTTACATAAACAGCCAAATGTACTATACTGTAGGTAGGTGTAATGTTCAAGTGTTGTTTTCTAAGATTAGCCAGCAAAAATTGCTTTACTTAAATATAGGGCTGGGCAGTAAATTGCATATGCAATATAATACCAATCTTACCAAATGCAATGTTTACAACACATTAGCATAGGGATTAAAAATATAGCCAAAATTTCTATTGTAATATATAATATTGATACAAACATAATAATAGAATGAGAGAGTCTGCCAAGTATGCACACAATATATATAATCCTGTCACAAATATTAAATCAAGTTTATAAAACTCCTCCAATATCACTTTTCAGAATTACTAACTTAAATAAAAAAAAAAGGCATTAAACTACAGAAAACCTAGAACACCAGTCAGTGACAAAGACAAGAGTAATCATACACTATATTGCATGTTGAGGTATCAAATGTATTTAAAAGTCGTCACTGTTTGAGTAAAATTATATTGTAAAACATGTTGATTCTAAATTGTTGTCCACCTATACCTTAGCCAAAGTTTAACCAAAGGTAGATTTCCTCCATACCGCAAAGATTGTATGAATGTAGTAGTTCATGCATAAGGAGGTCAAACCAAGTCAGCCTCCACTCACTTTCTGAGCAATACCCTTAACCTCACACTGCTCCCCGGGCACGGCACAATGACAGCCCACTGCTTCCCAAGGGGATGGGTTAAATGCAGAGGTGCATTTCTCCAGTGGGAGATCAATTAAGTTCAATTATTATTTTATAATTTCCGTTCTAGTTTATTAATTTTATGTAATATTAGTCTTTTTTTTTCAGGGTTTTAATTATCTGTAAGCCAGAATCTCCAAAATTGAGAGAAATAAAAGAAGAAGAAAAAAATCACAAGAAATAAACTAAAGGCTTTAGATATTTTAGCCTTTCCCGTGGGTTGTCTCAGATGAACACAATGAGCACCTCACAGCTAGGGTATCCAGCTACTCTGCTGGAAACAAATAAGCCGATTGCACTATTACACCTTGCTTCACTTCTTTTTATTTACAAAACAAAGATGGGCTAAACACACATACTTGCATATACTGATGTTGTCCTTGTTTTATCTTGTCCTTATTTTATCCCCGTTAGTGTTTTTACATTCTGTATGTCGTTTGAACAGATGATCAAGATATAAAAGATGGAAAAGAGAAGTCAGATTCATTCATTTAAGTGCACTCAAATTTGGTCAATAAAGATGGTTCTGAAAAAGAGGTTTGAAATAATTTACTTATCTATAATGAATGAATACAATATGGTGTTTTCACTTTCTAAAATGAAATACGAAAAAAATGTAGACATATTTATTGATATTCCAATATCCTGATATACAGCTTCACCTTCACTGGTCAAACTGGAACCTCAATCCACTTAAACAATCTTTAGCAATGAAATAAAAACAAATAACTAATTTCCAAGATATTGGTTTTAGTTTTTTATAATTTGTTTGATGTTTTTTTTTACCTAGTTGCATAAGTAGGGAAGCATAATCGGGCTGGAGTAGCTCCCAGCATTTCAGTGTAATGGCCAGAATCAGCTTGCTGAGAATCAGGTAGCAGCCACGTCTCTAATCTGATCTGAGTCCATGTTTGTTCAGAAAATAAACTGATTTGTTTGTTCACACTATCCTCTGTTAGAAGGTTCATAAGGCTACCATGCTCAAGAATGATTAATTTAAAATTAGTAAACTTAAGTTTTACGCTAGGATGTGTAAAAAAAGACTGCCATATTGAAGCCTGTTTTTGACACGCGTCCAATTACAGCTTTAAGACTTACCAGGGCACAGCCGATACAGGACAGATCACTTTTCTTGTGAATTTAAACCAAATACATTATTTTATGCTTGCAAGCATAGCCACCTATTCACAATGTTAAGCTTTTAGACAAATTAAATGGTGGTCTAAAATGCCTTTTTTCCATTAAAATTTTTTTTTTTTCAAATTCCAATTTAATTTGTCACCTGAAAATTGGATTTTTTTTTTTTTTTAAATCATTGTTCATATAATGACAAGATAATACTTCACATATCTCTAAATATTTTTAGAATAGCTTATCAAGGGTTGAAAGTTCAGGTACATCACAGAAAATAAAAGAGGCAATAGCTGTTGACATAAACTTAGATGAAAAAAGGTGGTGTCTCCTATGGATAAAATTAGGGATGCACGATATAATCGGCCCCCTATCGGTATCGGCCTGTATCGGCCTTAAAACTGAATATCGGACATCGGCCACCCCACCGATATTTAACCCGATATTTGATCAGCTTCTGAGTTTCTTAAGTCTAAAAAAAAAAAAAATACTACTTCTTCTTCTTCCTCAAAAACTTCTTTTTTACAGACTTAAAAACTTCTAAAGACGAGGGAAAAATATTGATACATTAAAATATCCCAATATCTTCATATGCTGATATATTGCCATTTAAAAACACCTATCAATCTCTTTTACTAATGAAATATTGCTATATGTCATCGTTATGCTACGAAATCCCCTGAAAATTCACCAAATGTTGCCATATTTTTATATGTTGATATAATGACGCGGTATCGATCTATTTAACTAACAAATTCTCACAAGAATTAGCTAAATATCACGAGAGTTTCTAACAGAACGATGAAATTTCATGAAATTTTGAAAGTAAAATAGATTGATACCGCGTTTTTAAAAATCTATTTGATATCAGCATATGAAAATATATTTGAGTATATTATTTTTTAACTTGTCAAAAATGGATAACAAAACTGCTATTTTCAATGACTACTTATTTTTGTCCAGCTTTAACATCGGTATCGATATCGGTTATCGGCTACATGAGTTTGTAAATATCGGCATATCGGATATCGGCCAAAATCCCAATATCGTGCATCACTAGATAAAATTATAGTTATTTTGTTAATTTGTGATAACTTAAAATTTCTGCTATTGTGTATTTTTTAGCTTTGTGCTTTTATTTTGAAGCAATGTGTTTCGTTTCCTTGTTGGTAGCTTTAGTAGCCAAAACGTAGAGCACAAGCAATATTTTCACCTGCTGCTGTGTAAACCTTAACCCAAGGCTATTTGTTCCACACAACTCTTAAACATTTTGAATACTTTAATGCCTTTTGAGCAGAGGTTTTAAAAATTTGCCCTTGTAACACAATGTCAGTGGTTGATATAAACGGCTGAAATATGAATAATAACACAAATTTTAATAAAATATTTTTGATATGCAGCTTTGTTATAGATGTTATGCATTAAAACGCTACAGAACCTGCAGAGTTTAACGAAACCTAATCTAGATCTGAGTAAACAAAATGATACAATTAGCAAATTATGGAAAAGATATAAAAGCAAAACTAAATCAAAGTATTATATATTCCTTTTTATCATGCTATAGAACTGCTTTAGAATTAAATAAGAAAAAGCAATTAATATACTGGCCAAACTTGTACAGAAAAGTGCATCTAAATGCATTGGACACTGTTCATAACATTTAAAAACTATAATATTTAATTGGCTTATGAAAGCTAAAAACAGACTGCTCAGTAGCGCACTTGGTAGCACTGCTGCCTTGCAGCAAGAAAGTTCCGGGTTCAAATCCTGAATCTTTCTGCATGTTCTGCCTGAACATGTGTGGGTTCTCTCCGGGTACTCTGGCTTCCTCCCACAGTCAAAAAACATGGGTGTTAGATTAATTCTCCTTAGGTGAGTGTGTGTGTGAATGGCTGTTTGTCCTGTTTGTCTCTGTGTTGCCCTACGATGGACTGGTGACTTGTCCAGGGTGTACCCCGCTTTCTTGCCCGTAGACGGCTGGAGATAGGCATCAGCACCCCTTGCAACCCTGCTTGGGATAAGCGTGACGATGGATGGATGAAAGCTACAAACATATCCAGATATCACAAAATGTAATTTCTTAAAGGGACAGTGTCTACAATTTACCCCATGAATTAAAAAAAAACAAAAACAGACAGGTGCCTCCCTTATCTAGATTGTGATATCTACTACATAACCCGTGGAGCGACATTCTGGTCTTTGTGAAAGGAGGGGACATATCAACCTCTACCACCCTTGTCAAGAAAGAAAGAAATACATAAAACATTTCTCTGAAAACAGGAATGAAAAAAAGCCAATGCTCAAAAGCTAGTATGACTTTTATAAAACAGAAGCACAGAGGTGACCTGATCACTCTTGACATATGAACTAAAAGTATATTATTTAAAAAAAAAAACAGGAAAATCTCTTTGAATACAGAGCTGAGAGAAGCTTATGATCGCCTCCTTGCATGACTTTTGTGAAGAAAAAAAAAACAGCTGATTACTGTTGCAATAGAGCTCATTCAGTGTAGAAAACCCACAAAACTAGCTGTTTCTGCCGGGGGACAGAGTAGCTACTACACTACACTGGCCTGTTTCTAACTTAACACCAAAATAATCCTAACTGTTGTATTGAATTACATTGCTCGTTTCTAAACATGTGTAGTTGTGCGTTCTCATGTGCTTGTGAAATGTCATCAGCTAGTACTGTCCCAATTCGTAAGAACACATGACCGAGGGTAGACAAAGTCCCCGGATGTTTTTTCGGTCCCTCCCTCTTTACCAAGTTTTTATCAAAGCAAACTTTTTCACCTTTGAGATTGACTGATGTCCCAGCATGCACTGCGGCAGCAGCAGCTTCCTGTGAAGCGCTCACAGTATTAAGTTAAATGTTCTCTTTTCTGTTTCCTTTCTAAAAAAGTACATTTTAAGATCATTTGAGAACATTATACTTTTAAGCTCAACTATATGGCCCATTTACTGATATAGTTTGTAATTAAAAAAAAAAGTCCCGATGTTGAAAGGACCGTGGCAACCAGCGGACCTGCTAACCACAGCCAGGGTTAATCTTAGCCCGTCTGCAGCAGCCCTCTCTCGGCATAGCCGTGTGTGAGGTACCGCTGGCTCTGGTGGAGATTTTTTTTCTTTTATTTGGCAAAATGTTAATTGGTTTGTGTTTATCTGACTGTGTTAATCATCATTCCCCCACTAAATGAAAACTGTAAGAATGTATTATTATCTAGAGACCATTAATAACAAGAGGTGAAATGCAGCTCCAGACGAGCCGAGCGTGTGTTGAGTCCACTCTTTTCTGTGTTCTTGAAAAGAGTATTGAGCCTTGGCAAGCTTGAGCAGGTCTCCTCTTGGGTGCACCGCCCTTTGTGCATTTATAAACTTCTAATTCTAAGCCACGAGAACACTTTCATATTTGACAAGATTTCATTAGACTATGACAGAATATGTATTTATTAAAGCAATTCTTGAGTTTTGTTAATAACAGGCAAATTGGTTACATACTGTCCCTTTAAAAAAAACTTCAGTGTACATACATAATCTACAAAATATGAACAAAATAAACAAGATATAACATGAGACAAAAAAAAATGTTGCAGAAGACTAATGGAGATTTCTGTATCTAATTTAGCCAAAATATTTAAACAAAATCCTTTATAATAACAAGTTTTCCAGCCTTTATCTAGTTATTCTTTGCTGTTACACCATACTTCTGGAACAAAGTAAAAACACCTACTCATATATTCTGGCTTAAACATTGGCAACACTTGAAACACTTATATTGTATCAAATCACCACTTAGGCTTTATTTGGAATTATTATGTTATCAAAGTCTGATGATGTAACTGCTAAAACAGACCTGCTTTTGTGAGAATATCCAGTGCCAGTTCTTTAAAAGTATTATTTTCTAAACTGAGACATTCAATTATTTTTATTTCCCTCAAACTACAGGCATTTGCACAAACACCTTTAAAAATCTCTTTGAATATTTTTGTGCTTCTAAAAAATGTCATTTCAGCTTTTTAAATTGTACAAACTGTAGGACTTTAGCGATTTACGCTTTTCAGCAATGGCTAAAGAAGACTGATCGGTTTCATTAAGACACATCAGGGCAAAAAAAGATTTATATTGTATATAAATCATTATCTCAATGTCCATTTGAGATAAGCATCTCAGCTGCTGAAGAATAATAGCCGATTGCTGTGTAGTTTACACATCAGCTCATCGGTTCACCCCAGTAACTTTGCAACAGGTCATTCCTCTTTTCATGATTTCCTTTTCTTCGCCTGTGATGACAGTCAGACTGAAGAGTAACCTTAACAAAGTGGATCATAACTCCCAGTCAGAGCAGAAGGCAGTCAATAAATAACTTATCAGTGTCTAACAAAAAGCTGAAGGAATGTTGTAGGAGATGTGTACATTAATATTTGTAGCATCACTCTGTGTTTTTTACTTTTTTTCAACAATTTGACATGAGTGTTGTCAGAGACAGCTCATGCGTCAGCTCTGCAGTGACGGGTGGCTGTCAGACCTTCTTCCAGTGGTTTCCAACAGAGTAGTTACTAACTAAATATAAACATTTGTTTACACCTGTCAGGTTGTTATGCAGTTAATAATCATTATTTCTCAACATTTCTACCACTTACACATCTTTTAACTAAGCTTAGCGTCAAAACTTTATCTTATTTCTGTATGATCCAACAGGGATGATCTGCTCCCCGCCACCTGGGTTGCAGCTACACGTCTTGTTACTGGGAATCTGAATATTATAACATTGCCAGCATGTGGCTCCTGGCAGTAATAAAAGAGATGCTCTCGCAGCTCAAGAGTGCATAATTGAGTTTGTGCACCGCGCTGATGAGTGCGGCCATTTACATCCAAGGCAGGTGGGTGCGCTCGCTAAAATGTGTCTCTCAAGTCTCAATTCCGTCCTTTTGAATTCCACTTTAGATCACGGAAATGATACGGATCTGCTGCACTTGTAAAATGTGAAACGATCAGGGCTGATAAGGATCTAGACGGTTAGTGGTGACGAGACGAAATTGTCTCTAGTGAGAATTCTGCAATTGTGAGATATCAGACTCAGATTAGATTAAATTAAACACTCAGGGCTGAAAATTGCATTAATGTGGTTTTGTAGCACATTTTTCCCCTGAGCTTAGCTAGAATGAACAGCCAGAGCAGCTTTAGAGTAACCTGACAGCGCAAAATATTACCAGTGCAGTGCAATGTATTGTTATCAAATATGATGTCTTAACTAAATTAATTAAAATAAAAAATGAGACCTAAACAGATCAAAAGCATAACTACTTAAAATATATATATGTATTTTTATATTTACAGTTATTTAAACTGCCATTGTTTCCTTTGAAGTAAAACGACTGGCTAAATAAATAAAGCTCCTGACTGGAAAAAAAAATCCCACAAAGCAATGGGATTTTAATACTGTCCACGGCCTAGAGCACAAAACGAGATGTAATTTCACTGTTTGAAATAGGCAAGTTTAATTTTAAAGCCCGAATGAACCAATAAGCTGAAAAATGGCAAATAGCAAAAAGCAAATTGCATTTCTCTGTAAAAAGTGAAAAAAATGACTTAAGGAACATATAAAAGTAATCTCCAGCTGGAAATTAGAAATCAACCATCAGAAACTGAATAACAGAAAAGAAATATTACTGTCCACTTTCTAAATCAATATAACATTGCTATGAGACAGTATTGCCATGGCAACGCGGGTAAAGAATGAAGCAATTCTTATTATTTCAAAATAAATATCGAAGCCTGAAGCCCGACTTTTATTACAGCGGCCGACAGCTTGCCAAGGCTGTATTCAGCTGAAGCATTACTTTTCAATCACATGTGTTATGAATGTAGAAATTCCAGTGGACAGGATGATAAGGGGATCTTAAATTAACCCGTAAAGGTGACCAGAAACTTATCAGCTGGTAGAGGATTTTCCTTTTCGCTCCCTTTTCTAAGCAGGAATAAACTGTGATTCTGTTAATATTCAGCAAAAATACGCCTTCAGCGTCCTCCCACTTTCCTCTGCCATAGTTAAAAGGGAAAACAGCTGAGTTGCTATTTTTTTCTTCTCTCAAATTAGAAGCAAATTGGAGCCTCATATCACAGGGTGAAGTAAAATGTTGACACTGAATATTTTGGTACATGTTTTGCTATTCATTATCAACTATAGCACGCATATTAGGTCATTTCAAAGAGCGGTGCCTGTGCTACTTTTACAGTCATCCTTACTGATCTCAGTAAGTATAGTGGGGAATGCAAGTTAAAACCTTAAAATCCGTAAAAAACAGTAAATAGATTAGAGTGTGCATGCAAAATTATGTAATAAAAGACATGCAAAATGAGAAAAACTCACCTAGTTTACAAAAATTATGGATTGTAAGGAGACAGAAGTTAACACAAAACTGATAAAGGTCCTTAGTTTTTACCTAATGTATTGACTTCTGTGGCACTTTGGCAGAAGTAGAACATAAGGATGAAGCCAGTTTCCCCTGGAAATGTCTAAAAAAGAGCTGCAAAAATGTTATATCTGGTTAAAGCTGTAACAGCTGAAATTGTTGTAGATTTCCCTAAGAGAAGGCAAATCCTAAAACCAATCTGCCAAACAAGCAGCATTGCAGCCAAACTAAACCGTAATCTTTGAATACATCAGCGAACAAACCAGTGATCCACTCGTGAAACAACTAAAACAGAAACACCCAAGTTATTTGTGCAAACACACACCAATATATGAAGAAATCAATCAAGAGAAGCAGAGCTTTCATATACCCGTGTGGCCCCTTTACAACACCGACCCACACCTCCCATGCTGCACACCTTTATTCATGCAGGCACTTAGAGAATGCATTAGACAAGAAGGTTGAATTGACAAGTCTATAACTTTAGAGCCAATAAACCCTAAGAGGGCACACCACAGTGAACGAGACCAGAACCAACCTGCTGTGCTGACAACCTGGACCCCCCCCCCCCCCCAAAAAAAAGAAAAAATAATAAAAAAAACCCTCACAAGCTGTGGGTTGAACCCAGCAAATAAAGGGTGAAGCTTTTAGGCAATGAGCAGCAGGTGATCTCAGCTTTTCTGCAAGTCCTAATGCTCCTAAAAGCCTCTCTCCCTGCTTCTGTAATTGGGCATCAGTACTTAATGTAGTATTGACTGCATTACATGCTCCTGTGCATCCTTTCCCCACTAATGCCATTTGCATCACCTTGTACATTTACCATATTGCTTAGCCAATAACTGTTAAAAGCAATCCGGATTGTGAATCATATAGGGAACTTTTAGCAAGATGGACATCCGAAGAAGGGGCCAATTTACAGTTGAGTTAATTTGAGTACATTATCACAACATGGCCTGAGCCAGACAGACCACTTTATATCTGCACCGCAATCCTTTCTAAGATATTTAAGGGTAAGAACGGACTGTTAAGACAAATGAAATGTCCATTTTCTATCATAAATGATGGGTTCCAAATGCATCCATTACTTTTGTATGAAGAGGATAAACTTCAGCTTGTAGCAGAAATATACTGAGATGTGGTACATGGTCCATGAAGGCTGTCACTGTGTATACCAGCAGGTGGTCCATATTTCCTCCATCCCTCTAAAGAGGTGCAGAATAAAGAGACTTTTTCCTCCTTTCAGGACACATAAAGACCTTCAGTGAGGCTACTGTGGATATCATGCTGAATAAATGAAAGTGCATCTGAGCATTTCCTCCAAAATGGGACGTCATTAGAGGCAAGTTTGATTCAAATTAAAATTAATTAGACTGCCTCACCCATTAACCTGGATTCATTGAAATAGATAAGTAATGCAAGAAGACCTATTTCGATGGGAAGTGAGCGAACGTTGCTCGGCGCTATCCATAATTTGCAATCAAGTTAAAAGCACTCCGCTGTCATCTCCCATCCCGTGTGATGTCAAAGGCTGCCTCGCCAACTTCACAGACGCAAAAAGCACTTAGAGAGAGGAGCAAAGAGTGGAGGAGAGTGTGCCCTAGAAAAAAAAATGCAACACAACAAATGCGCTCTTAAATAAACACGCAACTCTTCCTGCATTTGGGGAACTTTCATGGAAAACTGACTCCTGCCAAACAAAAAACAAAAAAAACAAAAGGAGGATTGAATGAGGTCGAGACCCATGGAGACGCAAAATGCGTAAAAATGTCAGCAGTTCCTCCGGGTTATTATTATAGCATGTTGCCACTATGGGTGTTACTCACCCTCTTCCTTGTCCAACACCATCGTCCTGAGGAACGAGGAGTCCTTCCCCGGGCGATCCGTCCTCGGCTCCAGCAGGCTGCACTGCTCCGTCTTCTCACCACTTCTCCTGGAAATTGCTTTGAAACGCGCGGCTGAGTACTAGACTAAGCCTCGCTAAACCAAAAAAGGGGAGTAGGGGGGAGAAAACCTGGAACGACGTATCGCTTTCTGCACCTCCTATCAATAATAATTCACACACGGAATGCAGCGATAAACACGACGAAAACCCTCTTTTCGGGCTGAGCTGTAATGCAAATAAACACCGCGTTGGTTGCCCTTGATAAATTCCATGCGAATTTTTAATTTTAAAAAAATGACACGAAAAAAAAAAAAAACAATGAAAAGCGAGATAAATCTAGAGTAAATCTGCGTAAAGGAGTTCACACGCAAGGACGGACCACACGCTCGGACCAGCTGAGCTCTCTCCTCTCTCGGTGTTAATGCTCTCCCTTTCGCCTTCTCATTTGCTCCGAAACGGCATCTATATATTCAAACAAATCCAATTGCGAATCTGACAACTGCTAAAAGCAAACTCGCGCCGCCTCTCTCCCAGTTTGTGTGCCGCGCTCTCGCCTTTCTACCGCTGAATAAATGCGCGCAGTTTCCAGAGACCCTCGGATTCCCCTGTTAATTAAATCAATTCATTATGCTCAGATCTGATTAGCAGCCCTTCCCCCCTCTTTGAATCAATTATTCAATACACAAACATAATTGCTTGTGCCAGAGGTGTCTAAGTATTAGCTTATTTAACTCCAAGGACACTAATTACCCCTAGGGCAAGGGAACTTTTCTCATTAATTCTGACAAAACACAAAAGCATAGCTAAGGGAAAGTGAGTGCGTGCGCTGACGCGCGCGCGCGCGCGCGAGGCTGCCTGCCAGACTGAATGCGCGTGATTGAGAGAGAGAGGGAGAGAGCGCGCAGCCGTGCAAGTGAGGGGCTGCGTGTTGATTGTGTGCGTGAGGAAGAGTGATGCTGCTCCATCCTAGTAGACTTTGAGTCAACACAAAACGCGCTCATTGTTCTCCACTCTCACTTCTACTTTTCTCCGCAGATTTGAAACCGTCTAATTGCGGTCTGTTTAGCCGCTAATTAGCGTCCACGCGCATTTATCATACATACATCACAGGGTTTCAGAGCAAGACGAGCACAACAGATGGGCCGCGGTTTTGATTAGTGGCTAGATAGAATGGCTCAGTTTCGAATCTGGTAATATAATTGTTGCCCGTTATTGCCAAGATGAAAGTGTTGCTGTTTGGTGGCAGAGCCTTAAATAGCACCACTTTCCCTTGCCCTGCGGAGACTGTTAACCAATTAAGGGTGAGATCCAACAAAGATTAGCCATTTAGGAGAGTGGAGTGAGTTGAGCTACAATAACGCTGGTTCGTCAGCAGCCAGCAGGTTGTCTGTCTGTGGTGTGAGCCTGCTCAGTCTGTCCTTGCCTTCTGTCACGTTTTGCACCAGTTATTCTATTGTTTGAGCACGTTATCACTACCAGATCTCTATAAGCCAACGTTTGTGCCAAAAGTGCAGTGATGTGAAAAAAAGTTTCTTCTTTACAGATTTATTTGTTCTTTAGTCACTCAAATGTTTCAGATCAGCAAAAGAAAAAAAAAAAATGTTTAATATATGGCAAAGATCACCTGCCTAAAAATAAAATGCAGTTTTCAAATTAAGTTGCATGAAAGTAAAACTATCCTTGGTGGAAACAACTGCTACGATTTGCTGTTTAGGCAGTTGAATGGTTTTGGACATGAACTCGCTGATAAAACTTAAATTTGTTTTATTTAGACAATGATAGCAGGACTTCAGTGCCACTTGATAACGCATTTGTGTTTGAGCTGAAAGTCAGGAACTAATTTCTTGTAATTCTCGTTCAGAGTGCTAAAGAGAGAAAAAAGAAACTATACAGTACATCTGTTTTAGAAATTATGCAAATAATCAGGTCTTGAAATAGCAATGATTTTCCTTGAAGTTAGTATTTTATTAGAACATCCAGAAATATTTTGTACTATGATTCCACAAATTAATTATATAACAGGCTTAAATCAGAGGTAATTGAACGTTTGCTAAATTTTTCTTTTTTTTTTGATGTCTGACCAAGATGCTCTGAATGTGGCCTGAGAGAGACGATGGTTTGAAAGAGAAATGAAGGGAGTCAACTTAAAGAGAAAAGCCAGGTACATGGTTTATGCTTCCAAACATCCACCACTCTGTCCTGGAACTCATTCCAAAGAAATCACTCAAGCAGGCTCATGATGATTCAAATGGCCAAACACAAAACCCATACAAAACAACACACTCCAACAACCCAGGAGAATGATAGATAGGTCATTGATTTGCATTTGACTTGGAATGTGCTTAGGAGGGAGGACCGCAGGTGCTTAACATCCTCAGCGTTCCAACTCCAGTGGAAGTGACAGAATTGACAGTGACTCCTGGATAGGTGTGAACTGTTTGTAGAAAAACTGAGTGAAAGTCTGGTTGCCTCTGTTATAATCCTGTTCTGTGGTTGCCATGACCTAGGCCCTTCTGTAACCTCCTGCTACCCTGGAATACATTTGGCTGGGTTGTCACTCCTGGAAAGCTTCACAAATTTACCTGGTTCTCTTCATTGCTGGATAATAGCTTTCATTGTGCTGTTTCCCAAAAGTCTTACAAAAAGCTTCCTAACATTTTCCAAACTGAAAGTTGTCAAAGACTTTAAAAGACTGAATTTCTTCAAATACTTGGTATGACTGGATATGATCCTTCTTGAAAGCCTTTAGCCTACTCCATGTTGTCTGAGAGATTTACACGTAAGTGACCTGCTACAAAAAAAATTAGCATACAACATTGCTGTTGGTACAGTATCTTTAAAAGTGTATGTTAACTAGTATACAATCATGTATTTAGATTTAGGGTTAGGATTAGGGATTGGTTAGTTCTAGTTTTGCAGTTTGCGCTCCATGCAAATGTTGTGAGATTGACTGCCACAGCCTCACATGCACCCTGTGCATGAATAATGGTGAGGGGGGTATCTCCATTGCATCAATATCTGACACGCTTTTAACTAATTTTAACAACTTGGGTGTGAGAAAGAATTTCTATATCAATCTGATTATTAAGATATTGTTTCTCTCTGCCCATTGCTAAATTGTATATTAAATACACGTATCAAACTGAACATCAACCTCCTTTGAACAGATGGTATTCCATCAATTGCCTGATTTTATTAGATTTTCATCAACAATGTTATGTATTAGATCCAGATAATTTTAAAAAAGCCAGTACAATCACTTAGTTTCGATTTAACTACAGTATGACTTAAAATTCAATTCAATTCAGGTTATCTATACAGTGCCAATTCACAAGACATGTCACCCCAAGCACTTTACAGAGATAATGATGGGTGCTGGAGTCTGCTTTTCCGTCTTTTTTAATAGATAAAAAAAAAATAGCAATAAAAAGTTACCATAGTTTTTTTTATATGTTTTAACAATAGGCCTTTCATTACCTTCTACTTTTTGACAGAAGAATGGGAGGTTGTTTTTGATCATTTTTTTCCTCCAAAACATAAATAATAATTTAAATGTGTTTTTATTCATTTACGTGATATTCATTGGATATTGTAATCGTTTATTGACAAAAAAAACAAAAAAACTAAACTAGAGAAAAGTCAGTCAGGAAAATCTCATTTACAGTCCTGTAGTAATGTTGTAGTAATCTGAGCTATCTATTGAAGGGCTTAAGGTCCAAAAAAGTCTAACCACAACACCATTTTTTCTTTTTTGAATCAAACCATTCTGTAGCCCTGTCTTGACAGTTTGGAATCAGGGAAGTGAATAATTTAGCACTTACCAGATAAACCTATTATTAGTCTTTTTCTTTTCTTTTTACAAAGCTAATATACAAAGCTCCGTGTACCATGACCATAGGGATAATTTCAGTTTTCAAGGCAGCAGGTTGTGGTAAGATTGGTTTGGCCCTGAAATCAATGGTCTGATCCCTCTCTGTACAGCTTCCTGGGTGACACGCTTGACTTTTCATCTCCACGGTCGCATAGATTGATGACTTCTGACCAAGAATGTATGTCTGCTGACCTATAGCGTTGAGTGAGTGACACATAATTAATCCAATCACACAGAAAACTGAAAAAAGTAAAGGGAACAATGGTTCAGTGTCATCAGGGCTCGACTTCAAATAACCATTTAACATTTGAAAGTGGGGACCATTCAGTGAACTGTTTTAACAATTATTATAAGAGTATATGAATAGGTTTCACAGGGGCTCTTATTAAAGTAGCTCTCATCAATAAAAATTACCCATGTGTTAAGTCACAACAAGTTGGGATTTTGTGGGTCACGCCTAAGCCCCTCGCTGCATCTTAGGGTGCACCCCCTTTCCTACTCTACATCCAACACCTGGGTCAGTGAATACCAGCAACAACCCCCTGAGTGGGCTTCTCTGATGCACAGTTAATTAGAATTCATTTCTGAGCATGCATTAGCCATGCCTGTCTATTTATGGCCTGCTCTCAAATGCAACCACTACAAAACAGTGCACTGTAATTAACCCCACCTAATCAGATAGCGCACTTGTGTTGTGTTCGCATTCGTCCTTAGGCACACAGCCATTGGACAGAGGTTCCAGAGAGAGGATGAGCCCATTCTATAGTTCAGAATAGCTAAGCAGATTAAAACCTCATATCAAACATGATATTTACAGGCAAAGCTCAGTGGAGAGTGCTCCCTTTATGTGGAATAGGGAGAGGCTTCAGGGCTGGGCTTTTAAAGCCATGTCCCTTAATTGTATTCTAGCTAAGTGGGATGAATGGTGCTTTTTAATCAGACTACTGACGTGGTTGTGGGCTGTAAAAGTACAGAGAACTGTGCCCGACAGTTAAGATGTAGAATGATATGCTTCTTTTCCAGGTCTCTGTGTTTCAGTCAATATTCAAATGCATTTTGGCACATCGCTGACACTTGTGTCTGTGTTCTGCTTCTGCTGCTAAAAGGAGTCATATATATATAAAGCACTTTTTTTTAAATTTATGCCTAAAAATGTATCATTAAAGCAAGATCTTAAGTTGCACTTTTTTTTATTTTTCACTGTATACTCAGGTAACTTTCTTGCAGCAATGAGACCTGATGCACTTTATTACACTGAGAGCTCTGCTCCTCCTAGTGGTTCATCTTGGCAATATTTTCCCCTCACATCTTTACATAAATACCTTTTATAGAATGGATTTACCATATTTCATAATAAATTGTAACTTCTTTTCCTTCTCCTCTTCGTGAAACTACCAACATGGTGGGTGAAAAATAAAAATCACTACAATCTTTTTGATGTAACCTGGCAGGCTCACCATATAGAAAGTAATAAAACGAGCATAAGCCTCACTGTTCACTCTAGTCAATTTGAATTTCATGACCAATCAAATGTCGACAAGGTGTCACTCGATGGGTAGGGAAGAGGGGAGAGTGAATCCCTTTCCCAAACAGCTAATCCAACTTTAATCCTAGTCATTAGGAATTAGACATGCAGAGCTGTCCGGCCGTGCCTCTAAATTACAATCAAACGGTTACCAATTACACAAATTATTGATGGTAGATTCTCTTTTCAACTGCAAATTAAGGCTATTAAGGAAGGCTCCTTTTTAATGCAAAAGTGACTAATTAACCAGCGGATAGAAAATCTGCTGCCCAGATATCAAAAAGTTCTCAGCACACATTGCAGAAACACAAGGGAACCAATTAGTTTAATTATCAAAACAGCTAATTAAAATTGCACAGTTCCTAATTAGTTCTTTGCTTTTGCCTCTAATTGACAGCATGGAGATAAATGGGCTGCCGATGAAAATGGGGAGAGGAGAAAAACAGGAGAAACTTCGGCAGAATATTTATGCTGACTTTATCTCTGTCTGTGTGGCAGCCCTTGAAAGTGGAAAATTAATGACCTTAATTCCCAAACTGTTTTTCCTCCTAACGGTGCTCCCCTCTGCGCTCCTGGTGCACGCTCCTTTGTATAGCCCTGCCACCCTGCCAAATGCTGGAAAGGGAAATGAGGGGTACTCGGGGGTGGGAAGGAGCCACGATTCTCCTCCTAATGTGACAGCTTCCACCTAACAATTGGGAAAGATGAAAGAATGGAGCAGATGTAACCACTGGGAGCGTTGCATCCTGGGACTACAGCCCGGTCACACTGTTTTCTGTTTTTTTTTTATTTTTATTTTTTTTTAGAGAAGATACTTCTGTCAACAACAGGGACATAAATTTGTCCCATGAAAGAGATGAAATTCTACTGGGGCAGAAATAGAATACATTAATGTATTTATTTGAATTATATATTCATTGTGCTGTGTTGCAATTTAGCCTCTACTGAAATCTTATACTCTTTTTTTGATAATAAGAAAGGCAGCAGATATGAATGAAGACCTGTTGTTTATCCTTTAGATGAACTGTAATGACCTACACTACTTATTGGGGTAAGCGTTTTAAAGAAAAAAAGTGGAAAAATTGCCTGCTTTGAAACAGCTGTTACTGTACACTACCTAACCTGAACATAGTCTGTCCTCCTGGCAGGCACCATTTCTTTGTCTGCTTTCCTGCAAGGCCAACCTTGTCATGTGTAATACTGTCCCTCTCCCTAGATACAAGTAACATGCAGGTCCCCTTGGCACATTAGTAGATAGCTATCAAATAATCAGTTTACTTTTAGGACTGTGTTAAAATGTAAATTACATTAATGCACAAATTATGCATCCTACCAAGCAGATAGGCCGGACCACAGGCAACATTATGAGGGTAATTTGGTTAGTGCCGTCAACATTAGTGTTAATACAGCCTGATTTCTCCTGCTCTGGTTTTAAAAAAGGGTGATTTGACCCAGGTTAGGTCTGGGAAAACTAAAGGAGCATTGTTTTAGCATGGATAAAAAAAAAAAAAAGCTTTGTATTTTCGCTTTTTATTTAAAAAGCCCGTAGGTGTTCTATTGTCTGGATCATTGAAGGTTTCCTTGTACTTCATGTGTATTCTAACATTTTACTTATTCTTTCATTGATAATATTTACCTGTAATCTAAGCCAAATTGCCTGAAGAGCACATTTGCAAAGGTTCAGAGTGATTTATCTGAACTCATCCTATCTGTTGCAGAATTACACCCCAAAGAGGCTGGTTTGTTGCAAAGCCTTGGCCTGGAGGATCTTTGCTGCCCGTGACTAACAAACACACGCCTACCACTAATTGATTGTCTTGTGTTTTATTTATGGTGCAGTAGTAATTAGTGGACAGCATAATGTAAGCCATTCATTAGCACCTGGCTACCGCTATGGATTTCGGTGCTTTGTCTCAGATGCACACATCATTAAGGAGAAACAAAGACTGGAATTTATTAGCAAGGCTTCTTATAAATATTCTCCAAGTCAGTGTGCCTTTAAGGAAAAAGACGGCCCAGTAAAACTTTTGTCAGCGTTTGCTCACTGATTCCATTTTCTGCAGAATATGTTAAGGAAGAGCAGTATAAATTTAATTTTAATTGTTTTGTACACACGCCAGTGAAAAGGAACTGATTGGATACAGTTCAGAGACGGTATATTAATACGTTATTTTCATATGTTAATTGCTTTGCATAATCTTCCCCCTTTTGCTTGGTTCACAAGTACCTGGTATTGAGAAGGGGGCAGAAAAGAATAGAAGACTAGAATTTACATAAAACCAACTCCTCTGAACATTAAATAATAATGCATTTGCAAGCTAAAGGTATGTTCGCTTAGCAGATAGCACATCTTTATAATTTATGGTCCAGCTGTTTCAATGCTTTCGACTCCATTTTCCTCTCTGCTTGCTTTAAAAGAAATCTTGTTACTGGAGAATTGACTGGAATGAATTGGGATTTTAATCCCATTGACTTTTTAACATGGAAATGCACACTGCTAGGAAAATATAATGGCAGGCCCTGTAATCAAAGACACTTGTATTCAGCTCTCTACAATAATGAATCTCATCAAATGTTAAAGCTCGGGTAATGTGCGTGGGGCTCAAATTTCAAGCTTTTTGACCATCCCTATTTGAGGAATTCCTGAGGGACTGTGTGATTACTCAAGTTTAGCAGTTTATTGCCTCATCTTTCAATAGCCACTGAAGCACAAAATTCTCATCTAGGTTGCTCTTTTTTCCCTCCACTTGAAGAACAGGGCAATATAGAGAGCAGAACAGCTGCTCAGATCCCGAGGAACCGCTGTTGGCACCACAGTGTTATTAGCTGCCACTGTCATTGTCCATTCACTGTGTCATTTAAAGCATAAGGACTACATTTTGCGATAAAAATTTGTCAAGTAATATTCAGTGGCAGATGTTGTAAAAGAATAGAAAGTGAAAGTGAAATGAAATCCCCCCCAAAAACTAATGATTCCAAGGATTTAACTCTGATTGAGGTTGTTCTAGAGAATACAAAATACAAAAAAGAAAAACCCATGAGGTACTCATTTTGGTCGTCATTCACCTCTTGCCTCATTTGGTCATATTAATGTGTTGTCTGGCTATAGCCACCTATTTAAAGAAATATTCCCTTTAGTAAAAATGTTTGATAATCCTAAAGACAATATAATTTTGGAAAGACTAAGACTACCATTTTATGTAACAAAGGTTTTGTGATTAGTAGTAGTTCATATTTGTAAAATAATAACAGATAGCCCTACAATTTTTTTTACAGCTTATTAGTCTGTTAATCAGAAACGGTCTTTTTAAATCTTCTGCATTAGCTTAATGTGCTACATCAAGCATCCAAAGTTGGTCCTACAGGTTTTCAATGTTTCTCAGTTTTTCTAGATTCAAGTGATTGCAGTTGAAGAAAAGTATCAGATATCAATGGACATCAGAGGTGCTGAAGACGGCAAGCCTCTAAAACCTGCAAGATGGCAGCCCTAAAGGACCAACTTTGGGCATGCCTAGGCCAGATAAATATATTTCCCTAAAGTGCTTATTTTAACTGTCCATATCAAAATGATCACCATTTTCCCAGTGACTGGTTATGGAAACAGAAATAGTTTTTCGTTGGGGTAAAAAATACAGTTTGAGTATTCATGAGTTTTCAAGACCAAATTAATGTCCCCTAGATTCTCTTGAGGAATATGCTACGTCAATTTTTGCAATTGCTAATTAAATACTGCATCTGGCAAACACAATGTAACGACTTAATGCATTAAGCTACCTAGACGAAGTGAAGTTCCTGGTAATTGAAGTTCCTGGTGGTAATTAAAAAGAAAGAGTTAAGTGCCAGACAATTATAGGAGCTGTACAAAGCTAACCTAATGTCATTTTCACATACAGCCATCTCTTGGATTTACAGATAATGGTCTAAAGAAAACTAGAATAGCAGCAGTTTTTTGGTAAAAATGCCTTGTTGATTTCAGAGGTCAAAGGAGAATTGGCAGGTTGGTTTGAAAAGTAAACTTCTAACTCTAATTACCACTCAATACTCAATGTTTAGCATACATTCTCAAAATCCATGTCAAACATCAGAAGGGCTACAGTAGCACACCCCAATATGTACCATCTCTGGATAATAGATGTTTGGAAAAAAAAAAAAAAGTTCACCAGACTCATTCATCTCTATTTCAGCCGGGGTAATAAAAAATGGCAAAGGCAACATGAAATAACCTTTCCTTACTTACATGATTGTTCAGGCTGATAGTGCTGTAATGTTATGAGGATATGTTCTTGGAAAACTTTATGTACAGTACCTTACGTACTTTATTACAACTGGCATAACTCCTTGTCAAATACATGCCATGAACAATTAAGATAGATCTGATTACAAAGGGGCAACAGTCCAGATAGTAAGAAGGTGCAGCTTTTTAAGTATCCAGTGAGTGAATGGACTGTTTCATATGCTTGACAATGTAATAGATTTTTTTGGTGGTAAATATATTCTTATTTGAGATAACACATACTTTGTTGTAATTTCTTACAATTATCATGTTCCTTTATTTTAATATGTATAACATGATATACGGTGTGGTCATATTTATTGTCAAGCCTTAAAAGTTGCTACACATAGAGAGGCTTATGAATGTTTAAATTAAAGTACCTCCTACAGAGCATCGCTCCATACCCAGACAAATTTCTAAGGTGCCCTTTTTTTTTTCTCTATTAACATCTGCTCTTGAGAAGACTTCAGCAGGTTGCATGATCGAGACTGATGTGATGGTGTTTTGTATTTGAATGACTAAATGTGACCTTTGAGAGAGGAGGAGTTGCTTCCAGGGGGCTGAAGAGAGTCCCTGCTGCTATGAAGCTCATGTCCCTTTGATCCCTCTGTAATGAGACTAACACCAGGCGCTGTGGTCACTGAACACATTGACACACCACTGGAGAGCAGACGGCCCTGCTGCCTCTGTGTGTGTGTGTGTTATGTGTCTTCAGGTAGTGCCTGGAGACATTCAATATATCCACTGGGATTTACTATTTGACTATAATCCACTGCTTCATGCAGTAATTTGCTGTTAACATACCATATGGATGATGTATGCAAATGTCCAACATTTGTCATGCCAATTAAAAAGCTCCATTTGGCAGAAGCACTTGTGGCATGTCTCATTTTCCCCACCCGAGGAAAAGTTACATTGTGTGAAAAGAAAGTAGAGCTTTATTGCACTCAACCGAGCAAAGTTTTCAGTTGTGATGTTGGAGGGCATTCCCCCTGACCTGAACACCACTCCAGTGAAACCCAGCTCTCTCAGACATCTTTAGAGATCCACTGAAGATCAATCATGACCGGGGCCGTCCCCACGAGACCCTTAGTAACAACCACTGATTGCTTTCTGCAGTGCAGGCCGTTAAGTGGAGTCTCGCAAAGGCTCCTGGACAACACTTAACAATCAATCAGAGGACACAACCACTTCTCATTGCGTCCCAGCTCTTCCCCTGCATTACACACAAACAATAATTCAGGTAGACACAAGTGACACTTAAGAATCACAGCCAGATCGTGCCCCGTGATTTAACTGGAGTGGGATATGCTGGACTATAAGAAACTGGAGCCCCAGAATTTTATAAAACCCCTCCAGCTGGGCTGACTTTTCACCTATTGTCATTTGAACTACGCTGAAACAGTATGAAAGCATGAAATGAATGCTTAGAAAGTGAGTTTAACTATCAAGGATCTTGATAGTTAAATGATTTTCTTTGGAAGAAGGCAAATGAAAGCTCATTTGATGCTCTATGAAGTCCAGAGTGTCATAACTGCAGCAAGGTTATGAAACATAGCTGTAAGCCTTTCCAAATATTTGATGCAAGTATCTTGTTACATATAGTTTGAACATGTTCTGAAACCTACTGTTTGCTAAAGACAAAATAAAAAAAAATAAAATGCAATAAAAAATGGCTGTTCTGAGCATAATGTCCTACCAATATAACTATGCCTGAAGCAGAATTCAACTATAAAAACCTAGATTTAAAGTTGGCCTATTGATTAAGGATTCCATTGACTTAATGAACCTTCAACCCTCCATCAGATGACTGGCCAATATATGCACTAATCTCTGGAACGGATGTCTGGCTGTGGTTCCTTTTAAATTAATTGATCTACTCAGCTGGGGAAATGGAAGTATTGATATGATTCTGGACGCTGTGATGGATGTGTGTGATGGTAAAATACAAGCTAACATGGGTCAGTGGGCAGAAATACAGGGAAAACCTTTAGTGACACTTTTTTCAAGACAAATTGACATAGCTCTGTGTTAGTTCCAACTCTTAGTTCAGCTCATTATTGCGGTGTTTTGAGAACAAAGAATAAAGACTTAAAAGGGGATTTGCCTAATGTTTATTTTGTTTGTAATTTTTATTTCTGTTTAATCACTCAGTAATATTATCCTTTTTCATGTTATTTCATGCTTTTTGTTATGATAAAGGAAAAAAAATATTAATGATAATAAAGGGAAAAATATTTATTTGAACTAAAAGTCAATGAATAGCTTCTATGTATCCAACAAACTGTAAGATCTGCACAATGTTTTTGTGTGATTCTCAACTGCACAGTAAATATTATCTGAGTCAAATAACACCTAAGTGAAACAAAGAGGTATCTAACATCCCGATCCTCCTTTTGGAGTAAAAAAATGCATGGAATCATTGTTTTAGCATAGGTTGAAACTTCCCAGTGTTTACTCTCTTGAAATGTAAATCCATTGTTCGGTCTGACTGCAGTAATAAGCTGATTACAATGAATAATCACCAGTGTGTAAGCAAGCTGCATTGTGATCCCCAACATTGGTGAATCCCAAATGGCATCGAATGATTTAGCCTGTATTGCCCTCTCTGAGTGACACAGCCAAGAGTGTTGATGTCCCTTTAGTTAATTTAAACCACAAAAAGGCATCTTAAGAAAATTTAAACAACCTACATCTTTCTCCGATCTTCTTCTTCTGGCCATACTTGTCAGAAAGCATCCTTTGAGAAACAGTAATGAGTCATCTGTTCATGTCAAAGGCCATTGAAAAATGTATCTCTCATTCTAGAAACTCCTTTGTCTCAACTCACGACAAAACAATGTATCAAAACTCACCGTTGCAAAAGAAATGCCATGCTTCAGCAGAAATTATAAAAAAAAAAAAAACACTTGAAATGGTTCCGGAGAAGGGCTTAAATTCAAATCTACAGAATTAACTATTGGATTGTACCATTGTCCTTATACTTCACATGCAAACGGATTCCGTCTTCATTCTAATCAAACTTAATAGAGGGATTCAAAAATGCATGCATGCACTTCAGTCCACTATGATTATCTTTTATAATTGAGTTTAGATTTATAAAGTATATATTTTTTTCCCCGCATTTTTATTGTCATTACACTGTCACAAGTACAGAACACATTTAACCCCTCCCCCTGGGGAGCAGTTGGCTGTCATTGTGTGGTGTCGGGGGAGACGTGTAGAGGTGCTTGTCTCTGTGAGATTCAACTTTGTTTTGTCTTTGCCTTTCGGCAGAAAGCCTTCCTGCAAACTGGACCTTTTCGGACCGCCTCTCCCTGGAGGGATCAACTGAGCCTTAAACTGAGCGATGGATTCAAACTGGAGGTTTGGATCCAGTCACCTTTGAGATCGTTGAAATCACTCTCTGAGCAAGGAAATCATCTTCACCACGACCCGTTCAAGTACCACAGGAAATCTGAGGGGCAACCAGCGTCTCCATCATCTTCACCTTCCGAATTCTGGGTAAACCCTGTTCCGCCCTCCACCGAATCTGACAAACTCTGGAAAACCAACACACAGATTGGAGTCAAGGATTCTCTACTTCTCTGGAAACGTAAGTCAACAAACAGATCCTCTCCTTCAAGATCAACGAATCATATTTCCCACTGAGCCTGAACTAACAGTCTGTCTTCCCCTCGTCTTCCAGTTCCGGCTGAGCAGAGTTCGGAGAAACTCTGCACCGAGCTCATATCTCTTCAATAAAACCCTTTGAACTTTTACTCTGTGTCTCTCTGCTTGGCTTCACTGCATGTGGGTCAGAACCTTAGATAAAATCATGACAACAGATCCAAGTTCCTCTGGTAACCCTACATCATGATTAACAACTCCTATCAAATCACTCCACCAACCTATCACTTTATGGATGGAGTGAAGTGGTGTAATTCTTGACTATGACATGATGCTACAATAGACTCTAGAGCAGGCAAGTCATAGTGAGAAAAGGTAAGTCGTTTCAGAGATTTATTTTCTGAAAAAAAAGAGAGAGTTTGGTTGTCCTAGAAATGGGCGCATCAGGGAGGCTCAGACTGGATCGTTCTAGGGAAAGAGATTCAGTGAGTAATGCAGCTTCAGGAGGAATCTTAGATGTGAGAGAAGGTTGTGCAGTCCTTACGGTTTTCATATGCTGGGATTGTGTGGGGGGAACCTGAGTCGTTCAGGCAAAGTGGGAATCCAATCGGGCGACAGTGAATCACTTTCTCTTTCTCTGATGGGTGGACATGCAGATGAGCACTTTGGATGGATCCAGGAGGCAGCGAGGGAGACAGGCTTGGAACCAGCACGACTGGAACAAAAGGAGGAACAGGAACGTAAGTTCACACCAAAAATTTCAGAACGAGAGGAGCTAGCGGGTAAGTTACTATGGTGTGGAAGTTAACCAACTGGTGACCGTCCCAGGAAATCCACTCCTCTAAATACTGCCTCCTGATTGCAGTGAAGTGGCATCAGCTTGGAGCTCATCCCGCCAAACACACCCTGAGGAGAAAGGTAAATCACATGCACCCATCCACCCACCAAAGAGACCCAACAGACTATCTTTAACTTCACACGGGTTGAGGGAAAATTTTGAATTTAAAATTTCTCGATTGATCACACTGGATATATTCTGAAACCCCCAGTCAACTAAAGACCCCTTCAATTAGAGCACCCACTGCAGTTTCCCTTCTGATATGATAAAAAAGAGAACCATGATGTCCAACCCTACAAGCCACATGGGTTGGAAACAGTTGCAACTACAGTAAGTATATAAACAAATAATTGACTTGCAATGAATTGTTGATTAATCGATTATTAGATTCAAATTTATTATCTATTAATCTGATTAGCTTATAATGTCTGCTTAAAATGAATTAATTCTAAAGCAGAGCCTCACTGGTATTTGACAGAGAAGTAGTGCCAGAAAGGAGGTTTGCAAGAGCAGACTCATGAATCAATTGAGAATGCTGTGTTAAAGATAGGCTCTGTGTATGCACCCTGATGCTCTATCTTTCAGGTTATTTTCCCTGAAAAGAGATCACTCGTGACAAACTCTTAAAATAACATTCATAACTTATATGTATTTAATAATCAGGAGACATGACAACAGCTTTTGATAGAAATTGTAATCTTACTCAGATCAGAGAAATTGCTTAGGGTTACAAGATGGCAGCTGCTCACCTCTGGGCCTCACCTCTTAGGAAGAGGCCCCGATTAAACATTTAAAAGGCATTTTATACATCTCCAGTCTGTCACATCATCATATTTTTTACACCGTACACATTAGCAGATGATTAGACATCCATGGCTCCAGCCTTATCAAAATAGGACACTGCTCTCATTCCATTTCCAAATCTTTGCCACCTACAAAATGAAGATTATAACTGTATATCCAGACAGAGGAATTGTCCTAATTAGATTAAAACGTTAGTTCAGACGCGCAGCAGGCAGCCCATACCAGGGTGTGATAAACTCACACATCTTCAATGATAATTATCCTAACAGCTGTCAAGGATTATTTACATTGCTTGATGGTGACAATGATGGAGATCACACCTTAAGCAGTTCTATTCTAAATATGAACACCCAATAAACTCCTTAAGTTATCACTTAAATAGTGCCTATGTAGCTGTGATGCAGCCAACAGTGGCCTTACTCATAACTTTTCTGTAATATGCAGATTCTGTAATTTGCCTGGACCCCCATTCCCACATTTCTATCCATGTGCAGGAAGAAGGGTAACTATGTGTCTTGTGGTGCCAAGATGCAGAGCTGTCACTGAAAGTGCATCCAATGGCGCAGGCCACTCACTGATTGCCCACACCCTCTCCTCAGCAGCCCAACTCATTTGTTGCTGATTCTGTGACCAAGGGAACTTTGCCCTCTTGACATGAATCTGCATTTGCCAGAATGCAACTTAGCCCCACCCCTACTTTCAGGCACCCCGCAAAGTGCTTCCAGATTTGTTGAAAAAGTCTTTGTGATCCAGATTCTCTTTCAACAACACCCGGCATTCTGTGTGTGGAATCCTTGACAATATCTATCAAATATCTATAAAACATTATAACACGATAAATTAATTAAATATGCCATACCTAAGCCCCTTAAACTGCCATAGTCCTTTGCCTATGCCGAAGGGTCACACATTTTAGGCCACTTCTTGAGAGGAGAAGCCACAATGTCCAGGCATTTGTCTAGGTGACTTGGCTGACTCAATACAATACAATACAAAAAAAAGAAACACCCTCTCCCCTACTTTAACAAAATAACTACAGGTCATACCCAGAGACTTTCAGAGGACTTTATAATGCATGCTGGCTGCATTTTCTCTACCATCTGATCTGCTCTCTCTTGTTTACCCAAAGCACCATGGACTCTGAGATCCAGGTTTGCCTCACCTAGTATTGATAGACTACTGCATCAAAGATATACATCCCAGCTTATCCTCATCACATGAGAAGTAGTGATTAAATTCCTTCAGGAGTTCCAATAGCCTCTCCTTCTGGTGGTCATCTAAATACTGCACACTTTTCTGTCGGACCCCCTGCAGCACCCCCATCCATTTTGCCTGGCTTCCAATTGGAAAGTCAGTCTGAGCCACGGATCTGGATGTCGGGAAAGCAAGCAGGTGAAATAGCTGGCCGCACCCTGAGAGGGAAACTCACCAGCTCTGCACCTTTGGGAGATAACATTTTTATCTACACCTTCCTGGAGTCTAATTTTTACACTATAATCCTTGGTTGCTAAAAGAAAAGAATGCCCTTCCTAATTCCAGTTTAGTGTTCTGTGCCTTTCAAGAAGTCCAACCCAAGAACAACAGTCTCCTTTACCTAAGCCAAAGGGTTGGCGAGTTTCCTCTTACAGTTTTCCTTGTTGTTGCTGGTATACCCACCTGTGAAGCATCACTCTGCAAAATTAAAGGATCCTAAAAGTTCAGGAAACCCAACACTGTATGATAAGAAAGAAATTTGATTGGTTTGTAGAGTACCAGCTGGTGCTCTGCAGACCAAGTAACTAGGTGAGATGAGGGCAGTTGGCTTCCTACACTCTCTTTCTTTTGGGCCTGTGGTGTGGGTTTCTGTTTCTTTTCACTGTGGTGTCATTGAATTGGAGGTCATAAAGAGGCTTTGCTATGGTAGGACTTTGCTATTGCAGCTTACCTAATTACCAACAATGGAAGGTTTTTGCTGTTTTAGAGTCTGCACTGGGGCAATATCAGCAGGATTTAAGACTGCAGGAGTGTTTTATTATGAAAAGCATATGCAATGAAAAGCATGTTTTTTTTCCCTTCTGTATTTAATTTTGGATGCCATCCTATTTTAGTGTGTTTTTATCTACAGTTTTCATCACCTTGTGTGTTTATACAGTAATGAAGCACACCTGTGCAAAGCCTTTGTATGTGATGAATTCACTGAAGATGAAGAGACGAAGAGCCGAACAGTAGATGGCCTAGGACCGGAGGCAGTCCAGAGACTCTACTGCCAGCCCGGCTTTGAGAAATCGGGAAGAAGGTGGACCAGAGTGAGCGCAGACGGTAGAAACCTAGGACATCCTGAAACCACATGGTCATTTGTGTTAACCAAGCACCTTATTATATCAGCGATTGTAACTGTGTTCTTGGAAGAGCACTGCGCTCCAGCACCTTGAATTTCTGAAAGTAGAAAAGAAGGCAGAATATTTAGTTATCAGGCTCCTCCCAGTGGAACCATCTACAGGTTGTAGTTTGTGAAACTCCCTGTCTATTTTTAGGTCTAAATTTAGATTGTCAGGGTTGGTGGATGTTGTAGTGATCCAAATGTAGAGTAGAAGAGACAGAGATGATTACTTGCAAAATTTAATGAAGACATAATACTACAAAATCCATTTTCCAGAACCAAGAGACAAGAAACTTCAAGAACAAAAAAAACTTGGAGACGCTAGAGAGGAATAAACCTAAAGAATTATGAAGATCCAGCAATGAGGAACTGCAGTAAAACAGCTCCTGACCATCACACGTCCTCCGCCATGTTCAACAATTGATGTCACACATTGTGGAAGCATCCTTTTACCTACTTACTGGCGTAAAAAAGATTTTGTGTGATTCAAATCACATTTATCAGTCCATAATACATTCTTCCAGTCTTTAGTTTTTCATTTGTAGTGCAGTCCTGGCCTAGGCCACCCTCTTTGTCTTACTCTGCCATCTTAGCAATGGCTTTATCAGTGAAACTCATCCTGTACAACATGTAGCTTGGAGTTTTCTTTTCATAGTTCAAACTTAGGCTTGCTTACTAAAACTATTATTAAGCTGTCCTTGAAGCAGTTGCCCTGTGAGGAGCTTATCACACAGGCTGTTAACTCTTAGAGTTGAGCCCTCTGTACAAATTTGACATTGAGTCTGCAACACCTCTTCATGTCAAAGTATCCTCCTGATTCTGAGTGTCTTTTAATGGTAAAGAAAATGGTAGGCAATGACAACTCGACTTCTTTTGCCATTTCCTTATAGGAAATATCTGTTATTTAAATTGTTATCATAGTCTGTGTATCTTAGATTATTAATTGTCTTACTCTTCAGTTTTTTGTAGCAACACTGTCCAACTGATGCTCACTAGTGTATAGTATCACAAGGTGTACAAAAACTTGGTTTGTTTCTACAGAGCATACCTGAGAAAGAAAGGTGAAGCTCTTTGCAAACAAAGACAGCCCACTATTTTCGCTGGCTTAAAAAATCTTAAACACAATGTGATATGAAAAACTAAAATGGCATATCAGAGTTTAGTATCAGTTTAGTTTATAATGCAAACAAACAATTTACTAAAGCACTCATGTTAATGAAACATCATGAGCAAGGTCAAAGGTAAAAAATTTAGAGGTGTACATAATTCTCATGATAACAATAAGGTTTTTGTTAAACTCTTAGTTTTGTGTAAAACGAGGCATATTACTGAAATCTTAATTACTGACAAAAAAATTTAGATGAAAGAAAATTGTTTTTTTCTATCTTTTTTATCTTTGAGGTTGTCAATGGATTTTTAATTTATACATATTTGGTGGATTTATTTTATTCTGTAGGTCACTGTGAACCTTACCTTACTGTACCTGTGAACTACACAAACTGTAGCTACAAACACCTTCCCAATGGTAGAAACCTGTGGGATTAATCATATTATGTTGATTTCTAAACAAGATAGTTAAGAAGTTATCTGTATGACATTTGGGGTGCTATTCCCCAGATGCTAAAAACACTTGCGCAACTCATCCACAATAGATTTGATGGAACAGCTATGAGCAGTAGCCTATAAACCTTAAAGGTGTTTGTAGCGTAAATTTAAGACTACAGTACCTTTGTTACATACTTGGTTCAAGTTCTGGTATTTAGTGCAGCAGTAGTCAGTTCCACTTGTAACTATGCACCCGCTTGATGAGTCATAGGTTCTCACTGGTCATTTTTCCTTTTTTTTTTTTACTGTTTTTACTTTTTACATGCATATTGTTGGATTTCTGTCCAACAATATGCATGGAATACTCTCGAAACCATGCCAAATAATCGAATGTCATTTATGCATTAGAAGGAAAATGTGTTTAGAGAGACACTGAAGCTTCAACCAATCTATAAATCAAATGTGATTTCTGGATTTTTGTACAACCGTAAAATGGTTACCGTAAGTTTTTTACCAAGCTTCAGAAATGGGTTGGTAATATTTTCAAGGGTTAATCAGTAAGTAGATAAAAATGATTCATCTTCTTCTTTTTATATATCCAGATAAAAGTGGGGCAGGTGCCTATCTACAGCAGTATATGGGCGATGGCAGGGTATACAATAGACAGGAGCAGGCTATCACAGGGACTTAGACCCAGTCCCATTTCTCTCACTTGCACTCATTTTGGACCCGAGCACTCGATTTTGCGTGTTCACGTGTAAGGTTAATAGGTCCCAATAATTTTAAGAGCTAAGGGGAACTGCCCATCAACCCTTAAAATGATCCCTTCAGACCAAGTGAGGTCAGGAGCTGACTTCTAAACGGGGTGGCTTCCCAGAACTCATTCAGTGTAAGGGAAAATGCAGTCCAGCTGTTGAAAAGAACTGCACAAATGTAAACATATTTTTAGAATTAACCACGCAAATTAAAATAAATATGTTGGGATATCTTAGATAGATGGAATTACATCTGAAATCCTTACTGTTTTGTTAAAATATGAATATTGCAAAATCACTATTTTTTATAATACACAAATCTACCAAGATTTTTTAGTATTTTTTTTTCAACGTAAAGTAGGATGATTATGACCGTGGTGGGGTTGGTTGGAGGTTGGATGTTCGGGCTCCACGGGGTCAGCATCTCTCAGTTTACGTTATGCATAATTGGCATAACGCATTTTACTGCACAGCATGCACACACAGTAACTGTCATAAGACATGATTTTTCAGGTTTATGAGTAATATCTCCATAGTTCCTGTGCCAATCTATATGGAAAAAAAGAAAAAAAATTCTAGAACATGAACACAACGTATTGTCCTCATAAATTCAAGTTCAACTGAATAAACGATTACTTACCCTTCTGTCACAAGCCAATCAGTTCTGAATCACACCTCCCCTCCACAAAAGCCAATCAGCATCTTTTGCCAATCAGCATCTTAAAAGGTCGCCAAATCTACATCTAAGTCTGCTACCAAAAGCCTTGGCAGTGGTTGCACCATGTCAGACTTTGACTCAGATTATCCTGCCGGGTCCCTGTTTCTTCCTCAAGATGTCACCAACCTATCCTCAAATCCTCCTGCTCGTAGGAGTGCCCGCTCATACACCTTCTCCGAATTCTGCATTACGCTGCAGGGGTGTCTTGCCCAACTCCAACCTGGACTCCACTCAGCTACCTCAGCTGGCCTCTCTTCTGCCATGCGGTGATACATCTACTTCACTTCTGTCCTCTGCTCATCCCGCACTAGCTCCGATTCCCGTCTGCAAGCGAACCCGCAAATCATCTGTAATAATTTTAATGAGGGTTTCTGTGCTTTTTCTATTTGTACTTTTTTAATGTTTGCAGCCAGTCCAAGGATGCCTATCCAAAATCAGTCTGTCCCCACCGTGCACTTTTCCCACCAAAGAAATCACACCTCCAAACCCTAATAGCCCATCATCTATCCTCCCATTATAATATCTGAATTGGCTGCTTGCCTTCTTCTCCATCCTGATTGTACTTTTGTTAATTTCATTCTAACCAGTCGGTCTAAGGGATTTCTGTTGGCATTTCTTACCCCCCCTCCAACACCCATGTCTCTCCTAATCCTCAATCCGCTATGAGAGAGCCAGACATTGTTGATCAGTTGCTTCACAAAGAAGTCTCCAAAGGTTTCATGATTGGTCCTTTCAAAGCTCCTCCCTTTGCTCCTTTTCTAGTTAGCCCTCTTGGGATAGCTACCCGCAAATACTCCGGCAAAAAGACGATCATCCTGGATCTTTCTGCCCCTCACTCCGGCCGTCACTCCTCCATAAATAGTCTTATCCCTCCTCTCCCCTTTTCTCTTCACTATGCTTCTGTGGATCACGCTATCTCTTTCATTAAATTTGCCGGTAATGGGGCTTGGTTGGCAAAAGCTGACAATTCTGATGCCTTATCCACCCCTCTCAGTGGTACCTGTTCGGTGCTAGATGGAAGTCTTTGTTCTACTTTGCCATCCGGCTGACATTTGGTTGCAGAAGTAATCCATGCTTGTTTGATAAAATCTCAGAAGCTCTGTGCTAGATCCTCCTTAAAGGGATAGTTCGGGATTTTTGACATGAATCTGTATGGCATCCCCATCACCAGTGTCATGCAATCACACTGACTTACCCCTGGCAGCATCCTGTGAGCAGAGTTCTCGTCCAGCTTTGGTCAAGCCGAAAGTAGTCCGGCAGGTTTGCTAGACCCAGCGAAATAAAACGTTTCTCTTCCCAAAACATTATGTGTTCAAAAGAGTGATATTTTTGCATCCCAAAAACATTGTAGTGGAAAAAGTCACACGTCGTTATCACTTGGTCCTATTTTCTCTCTGTTCGTATCAGTGCGCGCGACACCATGACCTGACAGCTAGGGCCTACTAACCTGACAACAGCCAGATGCATGTCTCGCTCCGCCTAGCTCCTAGCTGGGCGGAGCGAGGCATGCATCTGGCTGTTGCCAGGTTAAGGGCCTACCTGTTTGATTCGCGATTGTTTACTACTGGGGAAGATGTCTGACTACGAGAGCGACGAGGAAAACATCGACTTCCACTTAGAGCCAAAGGGATATCTTTATGAACCCGAGTACACTGATGATGAACTTCAACAAATGGAGTTAGATCGGGCAGAAAGAGAGAGGGTGGACAGAGAAGTGATGGAAGCTGAAGCCGGAGCCGCAGGAGCCTCAGCTGGAGCTGCGATATCCAGGGTGGCCGACAAATCATGGTGCACTTGTTTCAAGTGCGAATTAATGCAGACAGAGGTGGATGCTACTGTTGCCACGAGTGGGATTTAGTAATGCCCGAGATACAGAACCTTTCCATTGATGAGGATGTCGGAGTTGCAGCAGCTGCTGTCTGCATCACAAACAACAGCGACTTCCCTGCCCTCCTCAAAGTTGAGCTCGCTGTCAGAATGACGGCGCGCACTGATACGAACAGAGAGAAAATAGGACCAAGTGATAACGACGTGTGACTTTATCCACTACAATGTTTTTGGGATGCAAAAATATCACTCTTTTGAACCCATAATGTTTTGGGAAGAGAAACGTTTTATTTCGCTGGGTCTAGCAAACCTGCCGGACTACTTTCGGCTTGACCAAAGCTGGACGAGAAATCTGCTCACAGGACGCTGCCAGGGGTAAGTCAGTGTGATTGCATGACACTGGTGATGGGGATGCCATACAGATTCATGTCAAAAATCCCGAACTATCCCTTTAACATTAACTAGCTTCCATGGGTTCTTCATCTTCTGGATTAGTTTCTACTCATAGATCATCCCTCCACCCTTCCCAGTCCATCCCTTACCAAACTCAAAAGCCTCTTTTCCTGTCTTTGTGTTCCTCTATCTGAGGAAAAAATATTGTCCCTGCTACCACAATCGAGTTTCTGGCTATTAACCTCGACTCAGTAGCACATGATGGCTTCCGTGCCTGAAGACAAGCTATCTCGAATTTGCGAGATATCACAGTCCTTCAGTTCTGCATCAGCAGTTTCCAAGCGTCAGCTGCTTTCTTTGCTTGCTCACCTCAATTTTGCCATGAACATCATTCTCCAGGGGCGCTATTTCATTCTAGGCTGCTTGATCTGTCTAACTCTGTTCCCTCCCACCTTGACCAGGTTACTCTGGATGAGGGCTGCCGTTCTGATCTTGTTTCTGATCTTGATGCTGCTCCATCCATAGGTTTTTGTGGGGTTCTTCCAAAATAGTTGGTTTGCGGATTCATGGCCTACTCCTCTCATTAATTCACTATCTTCTGCGCTCTGCGAGGTTTACCCTGTAGCCGTGGCTTGCCGCCTGTGGGACTCACTTTGGAAAAAGTAGCGCATTTTAGCATACTGTGATAACATTGCAGTAGTTGAAGCCATCAATAAAGATCGCTCCTCCTCTCAATCTCTTATGCCTTTCATCAGAAGCATCACTTGGAAAGCAATCACAAATAACTTTATCATCACAGCTTGACATATTCCCGGCCATTCTAATTCTCCAGCTGATGCTCTTTCTCGTTTCAAATTTCAGACTTTCCGTCAACTTCGACCTTCATCCGACCTTCATCCGACCACTGTTCCTCCTTTGGAAGAACTCATTCTCAATTAACACACTCTCTCCAGTCGTACTTACTTTCTTCTACTGTTTACATTAAGTCAGATTTTGCCGCTTTAATTTTTTTAAATTTTTTTTTTATTTCAGAACCTATAATTTTGCAGGGCAATTATTTGGAAGGTTTTAACATACCTTTATATCCAGTACTCATTACTTCTGTTTTGGCATTTATATCATACTGCTTCGACAATCACCACTTTAAGCTTCCTTACATTCGCAGCTTGTTAGCAGGTATCAACTTCTTTTCAGAATGCCTAGCCTAGCCTCTAGCCTCTAGGAGTGTGTATGACATCATCCGCGAGCGCCGGCTACCATTCATTCATCCTGTCAGCTGAACTGCTGCTAGTTTTACTCACATGCCTGGAAGATGTCTAGTGGTACGACCACAGATGATCTCGCTCTCGAAATGGAATTTAACGATTTAAATTAGCTAGCCGAATGAATAGAAGGGGTAGAGTGTAGCCGTCTGTGGCCTGGGCTGCCTGTCACAAATCCAG
>NW_015150581.1:1060356-1061480 GCF_000732505.1 Cyprinodon variegatus
CAATCCATCCAGAGACTTGTCTCTCTCAGACCTCTGTTTTAATTTGGATCATTTGATATTGTCTTTGAAATACTAGGGTATAGTACTAGGCGTACACTTTTTGATTTTTGGGGTGATTTTCCAGTTGTGCGAAAATCTTTTGATAGGGCCAACTTTCAGCCTGATCGTGCGTTGTGAGTCGTGTAGTGTATAGGGGGTTACGAGGGGCGATCAGCCTCTCACAACCACCTCCAGATCAGGAATTGTGAGGTCGGGCGAAAATCAAACATGTGCGCATGTGCAAGCAAGGATTCCTCTATTTCTTCTTCTCACAGATGTAACATAGAAGCATGGTGGGGGTGCAATGAGTGAAATGGAGTTCTTTCGGTCAAATTAACAGACCATAGTAGCATGTTCAGCCATGACTTTGTCCAAATACATCATTGCCTTTTTTTTCAGGGCTTTCAGCACAAAATTGCCAAGGCAGCATGTTTCACTCTAGAGAGCCTCCTATTCCTCTTCTACTCGTTTGGCTTCTGGATAGACGAGTTCGAGGCCAGGTCACTGCGGAGCTGAGTCCCATGTGGTTTTTAGTCATACAGTGTCAGCAGGTAGATCGCATCAGAGCGTGGTGCTGCAGTTTAGTCATACAGTGTGAGCTGTAGCTAAGTTTCATCACCCCTGAGGGTTCTCCTATGACAGCTCAATGATCTCAAAAAGAGAGTTGTTAGAATCATCTGGCCTTCCTTAGTCGTTCCTTAGCCATTCATTCAGAATAGGAGTAGCCAAAACAGTAGCTGTTCGTGGAGTCGCCGTGGTTTCACTCCAGCAACTGGGCCGATGGTCCTCCTCAACCTATGCCTCTTATATCCGCCCGGAACGTTCATTGGTCCTAACAAGGCAGTAGATTTGCAAAAACAATAATGATAAGTGCATTTGAGGGTGAATAAAGTTGTGAGTGCTTTAAGATTTGAGATTCTTTGGTATTTGGGGTAGATGAAGGATCAGTTTCCAGTATACACTCACCGACCACTTTATTAGGTAGACCTGTCGTTAATACTTAATTTCTAAGCAGCCAATCACATGGCGGCAACTCAGTGCATTTAGGCATGTAGACATGGTCAAGACAATCTCCTGCAGTTCAA
>NW_015150581.1:1063065-1083023 GCF_000732505.1 Cyprinodon variegatus
GCTGATGTGGGTGCCCAAGAACCTGAAGACTGGCACCATCTTCACCCTTTCCCCGTTGATGATGATGGGCTGTCTGCGGCAACTGTGTGATGCCATCATGTCAATATGGACCAAACTCCCTGAGGAATGCTTCCAGCACCTTGTCGAATTCATGCCACGAAGAATTGAGGCAGTTCTGAGGGCAAAATGGGGTCCAACCCGTTACTAGCATGGGGTAACTAATAAAGTGGCCGGTGAGTGTATGTTAACTATGGAGTTAGTTTGTTTATTATTTGTATAATTTGCAGATTGTATCTATTACTTTATTTCAGTATCTATTGCGAATAAAGAGGGTTTTATTGTATTGAATATACTACTATGAATGTGAAATAAATAGATTAATTAGTTTTGCCATTTCCTTGCTTGGGTGTGTAAAAAAAGTGATAATGCTCTGGCCAGAGAGGGTTATACTGGAGTTTAATTTTTGAGATAAGTACTGCTCTATTGCTTTTAATGAAGGATGTGGTTACAGGACATGTAAAGAATAGGTGAGGGGTTAATTCAGGGTCAATAATGCAGAAGGAACAATTTGGATTTAATTCAAGATATTTAGCTATTTCGTAATTTCTAGGATAGATTTTATAAAGAATTATAAAATGATTTTCATGGATTTTATTGTTAATGGGGTATTGACCATGATTTGTTGCAATGTATTTTATTAAAAATGGAGTTCCAGTAGAATGTGCTTCTTGGTTGGAGGCATTTAGATTGTTGAAATGTGTTTCATATGTGTTTGTTATTGTATTTCGCACCAAGGAAATGCAGTCCATTCAGAAACGATTTGGTGGTCAAAGTTGGAGTAAATTGTGATGATTTTAATAATTGTTTTTCCATTGGGGATGCACTGTATAATTTATTTGTATTCCTTGTATCTTATTGGAAACTGATATTTCATCAAAAATTTGCCGTAGCTAATTATATTATCATGATTCTCTATTAATTTAGAGATGGTTGTGATACCTTTATTTATCCATGCTGGCTCATAAATGAACTTTTTAAGTTTTGTAATATATTTGTTGTTCAAAATTATGCATATATTTGGTGAGAATTATTAGTATGGCAGAGTTTCCATGCAGAAGGTTGTGACTCATGTGACCACGCATGATGTAGGTGAACACATCACTGAGATGTACAGGCTATTTATTGTGACTATCTATTGGGCTTGGATGTAATTCTACAACTAGTGGTGTCCCATTTCTTAGGGAGAAAATCTTCATTTGCACTTCCCTCACTGAGTGTACTTCACTGTGGCGGGAACTCACTGGAGTATTCTCAGAACCAAGTGAGAGAAATGGGACTGGGCCATACAGCAATACACAAATACCTAAGGGCAATTTAGAGACACCAATTTAAATAAAAGTTATGTTTTAGCACTGTGGAAGGAAACTAGAGTACTCGGAGAGAACCCATGCGTGTTGGGGGTGAACATGCACACTCCATAAAGAAAGACCCTCGGCTGGAAATCCATCTTCTTCCTCTTAATGCAAGGCAACAGTTCTACAAACAGGGCCACTCTGCACCCTAATGATGCAGTATGTTAAATATAAATGATAATGGTATTTATCTGGTTTTTGCTCTATTATAAATCTTAACAGGACCATATGAATTTTACTTCAAGCTAAGTTTCATATTTACAAGATGCACAGTTTAAAAATCACAGAAGTCTAGGTTTGCATCTCTGCATATTTGTTTTTGATATGTTTGTTTAACAAAATATAATGAAAATATATGTTTTACTTTATATTGTTTTACTGTGTTGTTATAAAAAAGCAACTCATTATCAGTATGCCTATGTGAAATAACATGCTTTGACACAAAATATAAGAAAATAAAGACTAAAATAAATATTAATTACAGCATGGACACATATTGTTAGCCTGCCTACTGATTTGTGTCTGTGTGTGTGTCCGTGGGGTGGTTTGGGGGGTGGGGGGGAATACTTTTCAGTAGGGGCACCTTAAGGGACAAATCCTGTTCACAGTGATGTCACGCAGACTCTCCATGGACTAGCTCAAAAAGAAGAACAACAGAATTTCAACTGAAGAGATCAATTATAGATAGAAGAAAATGAATGGGAAAAGTAATTTAATTTATTATTGACTTGATGTCTTATATCATGTACAAAAGCAAATGAAAAATTAGATTGTGCATTCGAATGAAGTCTGATTTAAAGAGCATTAAAATTATATTTAATCAGACAAAGAAAAAAAGTGTCATGGGTTTATGAAGTTTCATTAGAAAAAGTAAATTAATGATCACATTTGTGGCTATAGAAAATTATGTGCCAATCAGTACTTCATGTCTTACCAAGTTATATAAAAGATTGAAGATAATATATTTCAGCTTTGTTTAAAGGGGTAGTTTCGATTTTTTTAAAATGCATTTGTCTGTGGTGTCTCTTTTTCACCTTCAGTAAACACAATTTATTACAAGCAGAAATTCTTCAAGAAAAAGTCCTTGGATTTTTAGAATGGACCTGAAAATAACTTTAGGAATATTATACCTGTTCAGGTCTATATACTGTTACTGGATTGTTAACATTGGCACTTTGGAGAAGTCTGTCCATTAGGTTTTTGATGGATGTTTTGCTAAACACAGTCCCTGCCATAAAGCATAAGTAGGCATTGACTATACCTAACATAACATTTTTGATAATTGTTGTATATTAAATCAATTAAGTTTATTTATATAGCGCCAATTCACACATCTCAAGGCACTTTACAGAGACAATTCAAGCAGATCATACAGTCAAGCTGATTCAAGTGTTCTATATATATGAAAAACAGCTGATTGAATCTCTCACATCAAGTATGCTTGTAGCGACAGTGGAGAGTAAAAACTCCCTTTTAACAGGAAGAAACCTCCAGCAGAACAAGGCTCAGTGTGAGTGACCATTTCAAACTTAGTACCAGGTACTAATGAAATTTGATAATAATTGCTGTTCAATATATGTTTTGAATTACTGAGATTGATCAATTGTTGGGCACCTAATAGCGAACAAATAAAAATTTCCTCCCTAATCTAATAGGTCAATAGTAAGGACTAGCTGCTACGGAGTGGTAAAACATTGCCAACTCTCAAAGTCTTTTGAACACTGAACACCAAAGTAACTGGAAAAGTGTTTTTTACCCCTGTGATATAAACATGTATTTGGATTGCCAAAATGCATAAGATGGCTGTTAGTTTAGTGGATGTTCTTTAGGGTGCACTTTATTTCACACTGCTTTTTTTATGCCTAATAACATATTCAATGCTGAACAAAACATTTGATTTCAAGCCTTTAAAAGCCTGATACTCTGGGTCACCAAGCAGCCTCGGGAAAGTAAATAAAGATTCTAATTAGGCAGCAAAACTTAAAAAAGTTGGATTTCACTTTCTCCTTTGCATGAACTGTGATGTAGAGAAGCAATGGGACGACTGAGGAGGAGCAGGGAGGAGCATATGTGAAAGAAGAGAGGGAGGATGGATCAGGGAATAGAAGAATAATTAATGCAGAAACCTCCAATGGCATCTTTAGGATGCTGTATCCCCTCTGATTGTGTCGCCTGGTGTCAGGAGAGGCAGAATGCAAATGGAGCAGGTTTCTAGGTGAGGTTGGGCACAGTCACAGGCCCATGTTGGGACATAGTTTTGCAGTTGCTAAACAAGTATTCTTTGTCATGCTTGGCCCCTGGGGCTGAGCCATGCGAATACTATCATCTGCAGTGTTGTGTTACTTGAACACAAATACTCCAGTTTGCAGCCAGTATTTATAAGATAAAAGAGCCTCTTCAGGGAATGTCAGAATTAGTTATTTTCCCTCCAATTAATTTCTATTGCAAGTATGTTTTCAAGTTCTCTCTGTGGGCTCCCTTGTGAATCAATTTGTTTTGCTGCTATTTTCATGACAGTTGATGTTTCATATTTGTATTAATACATGAATGTTTACTATCCTTTTATGTGTGATGCAAAAAAGCAACCTTCAAGCAGCACAGATCATTCTCAGATAGCAAAAAGCTTCAGTTAAGTTCAGGTAGCTCATTTACTGTGAATTTATTGTAGGTAAAATAGTGTAAACCTCATCCTGTGCTCTCCCTCTCTACTATCCATTTCCTCAGCTAATCTAATAACTGCTTATGCAGGACCAGAGTCCTTGATGAATTGAGAAATACCGTTTGGACTAATTGACAAAATCATTGAAATGTAAAGATAAAATCCTCAGTGTAATTGAAAGTGAAGCATCATTTATCTATGGATTTGTTCCAGACTGGTTTATTGAATTGGTCTCCTGTGCCTGAAGTATGCTTTAGTAAATTGACCTAAATTCTTATGGGAAGGAGCAACTCTGGACATTTTGGTCCTCTATCAGAGGTTTTTACAACTCCTCTAATCATGGAAGTTCACTGCTCATTGTGGGGAAAGCACAAGCTGTGTGTCGTCAGGCAATGCTGCCTGCAGCCTTGGAACAAAATAAGGTGCTAATAAAAAAATGTGTGACTCTACTAATGAATACAATTCTGCAGTTCTGCAACTCAAGCACTCAATTATCATAAGACATTTGCTAATGTGCTCATTCGAATGGGCAACACTTTGCTTGGAATAAGCTGTATGGCTTAATGACTTGAGAAAAAGAGCTTGATGACATCCAGCTCCTCTTATCAACACCTCCCAAAGACTGGCACAAGAGATGGTGGGTGGATACGATCAAACTGGCCCATAAATAAAATCATTTAATATTCATTGGTGTCTAATATGGCTGCCGAGAAACTGAAATGCATCATTTATCTTTCAACTCATCCTGTTTTTATACACTGATCCATAATTTGAGTACAGACCAAGGAAACCGGCAACCGATATTGAAGCCACTCTTCAGATCTAAGTGAAGGGAAGTGATGGCACTGCTCTTTGTTTGAACATCTGCTTGTGAAAAAGGATAAAAAGAATGAAAGCATTACAGGATATTTCCGAGAGCCCTTTCTGCCCTCAGTCTAAAATAGGTCTACTCTGACAACCAACATCAAAGTAAGTCATTATGGCAGTATATGATCCATCCATTAGCTGCACACTCTACTTCTAAGGCATTAATTGCTCTTTTGGTGCATACACGGGCAACACACTTTTTTATGCACTTGTGTGTACAGATGTACTGTTGTGTATGAAAGTGCTGTACATGTGTGTGCTCACACGCTCAAATGGTGAGTTCAGACAAGTAGAGGTGTAAAATTAAATCCCACAGTGCAGCGGCATGCAGATGATGTGCTTGAATGGCCTAGCTGCTCTTTGCACCATTGTAATTGAATAACCTACAGAAAAGTCATCACATTCCCACTTTGCTGTTCCCTCTCTGTGTAACATGTAAAAAGTCCTCTTGTAACTACCTGGGAGAGCAACCCATCAACAGCTGTTAGAGCTGACTTGAAGGTTAAATATTAGGAAGGAATCCAATTTCTCTTGTCTATTCAGCTCAGCGGTGTGTTAGATTGCAGCTGGACTGTGCTTACGGAGTGTGGGATATGAAGTGGGCTAATCAATCCCCTCTGCTTCATTCTCAAATTCCTCTCATATCAGGTCCCTGCCCCCCGGGCAGGCCTTCTGCTTTCCGAAAGCCAATTCCACACGAAATAAGAACTGTGACCTGCAGCTAGAGGGTGAAGTTGAGTTTTCCCTTCATGATTAATCTCTTCTTGGGTGGTTTTCAGAGAGAAGGAGAGGGGGTGGGTTGAGAGAGAGAGAGGGGAAGGTGGGTAAGGTAAAAAAAAATAAGAAAACATGCAAGTCGCTGCCTTGTGACCTGCAAGTTTTTTTCCCCTCTGAATGAGCTGAGTGCACTGGAGCCTGCTTATCTCCTGAGAGAAAGACAGAATTCATTTTTTGACAAGGTTTCATGTTGACATTGAGAAAATAACTACCTGATTTTATGATTAAACCTGGGCTGTCATAATTGCTATCTGAGGAGAGGTGACAATATACGTTTATGGGAATAATGTTCTTTTTGAGCTTTTCTTGAGCATGGTTGAAAAAAACCCCCCACTAAAAGTGGTTGAAAAAACTATAAGGTGGTTCAAGTTGAAAATAACTTTTTCTGATATTATTAGTTTGTAAAAGTAGATAAAAAATACGAAACAATGAAAAATGCTTTAACAACTTAAAAAAAATGTAAAAATGTAAAAATATGGAGTACATTTGTATCTAACCATCCTTCCTACCCTGATATTCCCAAACAGGGGTTGATCTATTTCAAGTTGAACCTGCAGTGGGTGATACAGTATATTTTTCTTATTGAGCGAAGATAGTAACTGCCCATACCAATCTGGAAAAAAAGAAATAGTAAACAAAAGTGAAGCAGCATATTTGATTAAAGATAATAAAATAAATGGAGAAAAAAATGGATGGATCAGAGAAAATATGTTCAGGATGCAGCCAGTTTGAAAAATTAACCTTTTTTGGATGGTTGAAGGTCAGCCTGGCAAATTATTACAGAGGAGGAGGCAGCATGGCTTACAGAAGTTCAGCCAACACTGCCTACATGGCCCTCTCAACCCATCTCAGCCATATAGTATGTGTTTTGAATGTTTTCAGGGCACGCATTGAAGAATGGTAAAGACAGAAGACAGAATTAGCCACTACTGTAGGTCCACTTAGCCCTTGATTAGTCTGCAGGTGGTTTGTGGCCTGCATGGCCTTGATTCATGAGGTGTACAGGAGTACTTGCTGTGGCAGACATTTCCTGTGTCATAAGCCATGAAAACAGAACCAATGTCCATGCTTTATATTAACCAAGACCATTGGGTTCGGAGGATTCAGTTTTGCCAAACACATGGACTCTTTTGGAAATCTCACTCAAGTTCTGCAACCCTCCCACAGCTCACTTTACAAGACACTTCCATAGAGGTGTGCCTTTCCGCAAAATCAATTCAGCAAAATCAATGTTCTTCAAAGGTCACCTACTTGGTAGACCTATTTCTACGTAATTCATTTACAATACACATTTGATCTGTAAAGGTTTAAAAAACTTGACTAAGAAAGGAAACACCAATAATCAACTGTCAGTAAATATGTGAAGAACTTAAAAGCAGTATTCACGCAATATTTCTGAAAGCACTGTTCAAATAATATCTTTTGAAAAAGCAGACAATGACACAAGTGCAAAATGCCAAGACATACTCTTCCAGCTGCAGTGATAAGCTTTGCCATAAGACTGCATTTATCAGTAAAGCAACCAGGAGGCCTATGGTAACACTGGAGAAGCTATGGGGATATTGAGCTCAGAGTATAATTTATTAACAAGGCCAGTTATGGATGTATGGTACAAAAAACTTACTGTTAAACAAAAGAAAAGTAAACTTAAATGATACTTTGCAACTTGCAATGTAGGGTTTTAAAAATAACTCATAAAGAAAGGCTTTCATGTAAAACTCTCTATATAAATTTACATTGCACATCTCCCTAAACACACTGCTAAAAATGTGAAAGGTTGAACCTCAGCAATGACGTGAAAGCTGGACAAGTGTAGAGGTATCAATCATTAAATCCAGAAAGATTGTGGAATAGACAGCTCCAAAAGACTGGAAATATGGGTGGTCTACTACTTTACTACTCCTACTCCAGTAGAACATAACTTTTAATATATAAGCAGAGGTCCCTGTTGAAATTATTATTATTATACTATACACAGAGTTTCTAAAAGGACAGAATAAAAAACAGTTTAAGGAGTATTAATACTTCAGCAAAGAATTGCAAACCCCAGCATGTCATGGTTTTGGTTCTGTTAAAGTTTTATCTCTGCATTTTCATTGGTCTGAATTCCATTTGTGTGTTATACTTATTTTTGATTATATTTGAGTTCTTACATAGTTCTTGTTTGCCCTCTTGTGTCAGTCTCCCTTTGCCTCTGTTCACACCTGCTCCCAATCTGCAAATTAGCCTTTTCTTTGTTTCTCTTTCCCATACATTCTCCTCCTGTTCATTAGCTCTTGGCTGGTTTGTTGTCATTTCTTTGCCCCCTTCTTGTGAGTATTCCTGGTTCTTAGTTTTTTGTGGATTTATGTTTTCGATTTTTGCTTCTGTTACCCTTTTTGTTATTAAATGTTCAAGTAACCACCTCAAGCTTTTGTGTCTGCATTTAGGTCCTGTCAAACCCTGATTTGAAAGTACAAACCAGCCAACAATGGATCCAGCAGATTTGGACTCAGTTTTGGGTACCCAAGAGAGGCAGCTGAACAAACATGCAGAGCAGGGTGCCTTGAGGACCAGGATTGAAAAAACACTGCTCTAGGGTCCCCTCTCTAGTGTCAGGCCCCTCTAGTTATCCCTTTCTAGTTTCCCTCTCTACCCTCAGGTCGCTCTAGTGCCCCCTCTCTAGCCTCAGGTCGCTCTAGGGTCCCCTCTCTAGTGTCAGGCCCCTCTAGTTATCCCTTTCTAGTTTCAAGCCCCTCAAGTGTCCCCTCTCTAGTCTCAGGCCCCTCTAGTGCCCCCTCTGGTGTCCCCTCTCTAGTGCCTACTGGTATCCCCTCTCTTTAGTCAGGTGTCCTTATTGTTCTCTCTCCAGAGACCCCTGAGCCTGCTGATGAACTGGTTCCTGATATAGACCTCAGTGAGAGTTTGTCCTCTAGGCCCCTCAGCGGGCACTCTCGCCTCCAAGGCCCCTCAGCGTTCGCTCCTCGGTGCTTCTTCATAGGTCCTCAAGGTTCGTGTGCTGCAGTCGGCGGCCCCCAAGCGTTCTGCTGCAGAGACACCAGCCTCCAGAGGTCCTCCTTTGTCGCAGCACACCAGAGGTCCTCCTTGGTCGCCGTCCTCACGGCCATCCTCCAGAGGTCCTCCTTCGTCACCATCCTCACGGTCATACTCCAGAGGTCCTCTACCATCGCCGTCCTCACGGCCATTCTCCAGAGACTCTGCCTCGCCTCCGGCCTCACAGCCGGCCCCCAGAGACTCTTCCTTGTCTCCGGCCTGACATCTGGCCCCCAGAGACTCTTTCTCGCCTCCGACCTGAAGGATGACCCCCAGAGACTGCCTCGTCACCGGCCTTACGGTCGGTCTCCAGCATTTGCTTGTCCTCACCCACCTTTGGTGGGTTGCTTTGTGTTTGGACTCTGTTTTTGGTTTTTGTTTCATGCCCTCCTTCCTCGTTCCTCCTCCATCCACCCTGGGTGGGTTGCTTTGTGTTTTGGACTTTGTTTCTGTTTCGTGCCCTCCTTCCTTGTTCACCTTCCAGCCCACCCTGAGTGGGTTGTTTTTGTTTTTGGACTTTTTATGGGTGTCTTGAATCCGCCCTTAAGTAGGGGGTACTGTCATGGTTTTGGTTCTGTTTAATTTTTATCTCTGACTTTTCATTTATCTTATTTCCATTTTTGTGTTCTATTTATTTTTGATTGTATTTGAGTTCTTAGATATGTCCTGTATGCCCTCTTGTGTCAGTCTCAATTTCCTTAGCTCCCTTTTTGCCCCTGTTCACACCTGCTCCCAATCTGCTAATTAGTCATGTCTTTGTTTCTCTCTCCCATATATCCTCCTCCTGTTCAGTCACTCTTTGCTGGTTTGTCATTGTTTCTTTGCCCACTTCTTGTGAGTATTCCTGGTTCTCAGTTTTTGTGCACTTACTGTATGTTTTGGCTTTTTGCTTCTGTTGAACTCTTGGTTAATTAAATTTTCGAGAAACCACACCAGCTTTAGGCTACATCTGGGTACTGTCAAACCCGCACTTGACACAGCAGTTGTAAAAGCAAGCAACAGCTTATCTCTACTTGATACATTATTTAAATTAAACTTAAAATGACATAACTATAATCAATAAATATTAATAGGTAATTGACTATATGACCCAAAACACAATTATGGAACCTTATTATACTACACATGGGCATTCAAAGTTGAAGGGTAAGATGATATAACCTTAAGGTGCTGGTATCACATTTTTGCAGGTTATAATGGCATCTGTCACTAAGAGTGGACCTGTCAGACAGTACTTTCATGCAGTTGAATTGCTCTTAATGGCTGTGTCTTCTGGTTCAGACCCACTTTTAAACTTAGGGTGATGTCTGTCTAAGGAACAGTGACGTTAAAAGCATTCAGCTAGAAAGAAATGGGGGCTCTTTTTTCTTCTATTGTCCTTAGTTCAAAGCATCTGAGTTGGTCTACTGTTTTTGTTAAAGAAAAACTCCCTGGAGGATAGCAAGGGCATCACTGCTAAGTGGTCAGCAAAGATAACACCATTCTTGAAGTAATTCTCTCACTCTGGGACACTGAAAGGCCTCTTGCAATCTTTACATTTTTAATGCCATAATGATGACACCACATTTATGTCGTACTCACCCGTCATACATTTTTTAAAGTGAGTGAAACATATTTTGAAAAAGATGGCTCATGTCCCAAAAACCCCCTATTGTTCCCAGACAAATTGGATAAGAACAACAAATTTCAATTTATGCCTGGGCATTATTTTTGGTTGTTTTTGTCTTTTCACTCTCCAGTGGAACACTTATAAAAGTGTTCATGTGCACCAGAAATAAGGTATGCCGGCCAGCAGGGAGGTAAATGAAAATTCCTACAGTTATGAGTACTTCTGTGCCAGGCTGAACAGTAGGGGCAAGCAACAACACACACACTAATGGAAGACTGAAGTAGCATACAGTGATACAAGAGTGCAGATTTGGGTTGAGTGTCTAGGGGCCAGTAAGTTTTCATCAAAGAAACATTATCTACAGATTATTGTTATTTTTGTTTTGTTTTGTTTTTTTAGCTCAAATTTCCTGTTATCAGGTCTTAAGACTACAGTGGTTTGAATTGCATAAATAACCATGTAAATAAGAAAATTAAAGCTTGTTTTTCTATCATCATTTGGGGACTTTATAAGTGTACCGTTATGAAGGTGAGAACCTGATCATTTTAGCCAACACAGTGAAATGTTTTAAAGTTTTACTGTCAAAGATAAGGAAGTTGCATACAGGGGCAAGCAGGAATCCGACAGTTTATGCAGAGGCAGACCAGAACCAGAGTAGTTGGCAGAACCAGACTTGATCCGGTCTTACATACAGAACCAGACTAAACTTGACATTGCAGAGGTGTTAAACAGCTGCACAGAACTTCAGACATTGCAAAAAGTTACACAGGATCCTGACATGGCTTGAAGCAGCCCAAGATCTGCTTGAAACTGTACAGGATCGGACGTGGCTTGAAGCTGCAACATTCCCAATGAAGCAGAGCCACAGAAACAGGCGTAACACCAAATTACCAGGGAAAAGTTCATACAGGCAAAGAGACTAATTAATAGAAGATGTAAAATGCTGTTAGGATTATTTTGTCAGTCATGCATTTACTTTTTAAACATGATATTATCTACCTTTTAAGAGTTAAGGCCAGTGATGGGCCCTAACCCTTCAAGGCCTTCACTGTTGGCCTAAAATCAATCAGAAACACTTACCTGCTTTCATAACCTAAACTTTAATGTTCTTCTATGCAACTGTATACATTTTTTGCAAGCAATCCATTCTCTTAATATTGTAGCATATGTCTTAGCTGTGCTGCTTCCATTACATTTGTCGTTGCTATGGTGCTATGATATTATCTTAACAACATTTATGAGGATTTTTTGTTAACCAATCTGATTTTAGATTTGCCCCTCTGGGCCAGCTACTGGACAAATTCAAACATCAGCTTTTGATCAAAGTTTTTCTGGCTGATACTAAATGGAGATAATAATAATTCCTGTACAAAGACAGACAAATGGATTCTGTTAATAAATAATCACCATCTCTGGTGAGTGTGATATACTTTGTTTTCAAGCACTATTTAATCTGGTAATAAGAAACATATTGAATCTGAATGGCTACTGATTGATTAATTGATAAGCGCTGAGATGCTGAATTTCTCTCTTTTATAATTTCTATCTCCTGCATATGTAACATAAAAGGCTGTCTTCCTCAGCATATATAAAAAAGCTGATCATTTTCTTTGATCAAATATTTATTCTGGGCTCAGTAAAGGGTAGGAAATAACATCTTGGTATGACAGTAAACATATTATGAATAGAAAATATTGCATCAGCGACTTAATATGAAAATTAATCTTTTTCATCTCATCTGGAACCTTGGAAACATTCATAGCAGCAGCATAGGTGTCACATGTGGACTATTAGCAATATTTATAGTATCCCCTGAACTAGGACATTGGGAAAAATCCCAATTACATTAAAACCAGGACTGGACAGTCGTAGCTATAGTTAACCTAAAATATAGGCTGTCTGGTGGCAGATGTGTCTTTCTAATGAATCAAAACAAAACATCCCTTGTCCTCCTCATCACATAGATAGACCTATCCCTTTATGTTCAAGAATATCTGCTCATCAACATGGTCAGAAATAAGTTTGTGCGCTGCCTGTTAACAGTTTTGCCAGCTGTTGAGTATATAGGCTCAGAAAGGACTGGTGTGCCTGGTGTGACCAAGTGTTTCAACCCAGCACAGCTAAGGGGAAGGGGGAAGGAACGTATAAAAACCAGATATAAGTCTGTTTATAATTTCAATGTTTTATGTATAGTTTACCTCACAACAAATGTAAGAAAAGCAGTCAAAATATACAAAATACAATCAAAACAAAACCACAAAGCTTAACGAAGGTAATCAAAGGTTATTGATACTCAAAATAAACCTGCTATCACCCAAGGCCACAAGACTGAATGAACATAAGGAGGCACTCAGAAGAACACACTAGCCACTTCAGGACAGAAACAAGTAACACAGCAAGCATCAAAAGGGTTTACAAAGTGTCACAGCTATACAAAAGTTGTTCAGGGCTTTAACCAATTGACAACCCGGCAAGCGGCAAGCTGCTTAAACAAAGACAACCGCCCAGTCCATATGAGTGTGCTGGTTTAAATAGAAGCAGATCTCCTTTGATTGATAGGACAATCAGGCCCAGGTATCCAATCAGGATGAGGAGAGGCTTGCCACGGGAAGTGACAAAAGAAATGCAGGAAACAGGAAGTGACAGGAGGGCTGCAAGCTCCTTTAGCGGGGCCAGCTGACTGGAAGCTGCAACTGCTTACAGAACCACTTACTGTTTGTAGCATGGCTGATTGTTACATATTTAAGTGGCAATTCAACAAAGTTAAGGAGTTATACTTAGAAATACCTCAACATATTGTTCACTTGGGGTCAATGTCATCATTGGCCAACTTAAAATGGCTCCATAGTGCACCCCGTTTAGCCCTCTTTACCTTGTTGGCTCACACTTCATTGTTTGCCTGTTGACTTTGTCCTGCTTTTCTTGTGCTCAGCCGTGTGTGTCAAGTTCCCTCACTGATTAAGAGAGCTCTGTAATGCCTGTCGTCTATAACCTGAGCCATTTCTCTAGTCTGAGTAAGATCATGGTTTATAGTCATTAAAAGTGGAATTAATTAATTAGATTTTGTCTTACTATCACCAATAATTGTATTACAAATGTGAAAAATATAAACATGCAAGAAAAAATGAAGCTTTGTTTTATAATTTTTCTGCAAGAGTGCCGCCATGTTGCAGTTCTCCAAGCAGTGATGTCACACGATTGGTCGATGCTTCAGCTGGCAGTTGAATATATTGATAAAACCAGCTACTGTATACCTCACAACTGCAAAATATTTTAGAAACTTTGGTATGATGGAAGACGAAGCTGAAAGGAAACTGAAGCAACTAAATCACATTGCTTATGCTTTTGATCCCATTCACCTTGTTACTCCAGCTGTAGCGGTGTTCACCGGTCGGCCCAATTTTTCCGCTCTCTCCTTCAGGGACGGCATTGCCATCTCCAAAACTTCCATCTCCCAGCACAGCAATCTTAACGTTTGAACGTTGGTAAATCACAAATCGCTGCCACCGTACCTCATCCATATGGAGTTCTATGAGTCTGCGCATCCTATCTTATAACAAAGCACATGTCCAGGGTGATTCAATGTCACAGATTGCAGATATACAACATCATATGGATGCAATGTTTCATATTTCAGTTATTTTTATGTTTTAGCCCCATTTTTCATTTTTAGCTCTTTTCATGTTCTTATATTGAAATGGGTGGGGGGGGGGGGGGGGGGGGGGGGGGGGGGGGGGGGGGTGCGCTTTTACCTGAGTGGCAGCTTTTCTTGTAGGCAGCAGACAGACCCATCTTGAGGCAAAGGATCTATTAGGAGTATCCTTCATTTGCACCATGGCATTTGCCATGATTCGGTGTGGGTTGTAACGGATTGGTCAAGCTTGGGCAGCAATGGTGGTCAGCAGTGGCAAAAGTGTTAATAAAAGTAATTTAGGTTTAGCTTTTGCTTCCAGAACCCAAAATACACTATTAACATTTTTTGAGGTGAGAATGCGGGTTAGTGAAGCTGACCTGGCTGAAAACAATACTGAAAAACATAACCGCAGAGGAAAGGCTTTTTTCAATATAGTTAAAAAGAGGAAAGAATGTGGGACAGAACGGATGTGTGTTTAGGAGATTCTTTTCAGAGATGGCATGACCTGAAGAAGCAAAGGGGTCTAAAAATGTATACTTTAGTCGAAAAACTTATGCTGGACAGGTATATTACATTTAATTCTGTAGTAAGTACTGTATTTTTTTTAAAAATACACTAACAACTTGAAAATATAAGTTGCAGTTTTAATGACGACAGAGACCTCTTCTTATGGAGATTTCCTGCAGACTAGGTGCATCCTGGCGCTAGGTGTAATTAAAGATTACCGGCGTTTCCAGCGCAGAGAAGTTTCACAGAGGAGGGAGAACTGACGCATGCCCACATTTCAAAAATACACAAACAGCCAGAGGACATATCTTCCACCACAGAATACGCTTTCCTGCCTTTAATTTAAGTTTACGAGTGACATGATTTAATAATACTTATGAATATTATTATTTATTATTAATTATATTATTAATTATTATTAATAATAATAATTAAATAAACAAAATCAAGCAAATAGTTGGGATAAAGCCAAAAGTATTGAATTTAAAGCAAAACTAAAAAAACTTGTTGATTTTGACTCCCCCCAGTAAAAAAAAGCTGTATTGCTTTGCTTGAAGATATAATGGTAATATCCTAATCTCTTTTTATTTTTATTTTATTATTATTATTATTTTAACGACATCCTAATCTCACAGTCACCTGCAGTTTGATTGAACTTTATGTTTCAAGTGGCAAATGAGAAAAATGAGGATGTTGAAAATAATAAGTTTAACCTGGGTTTGTACCGTATTCCTGCACAGCTACCCCTACCTCACCCGGCTCAGAGAATGATGTGCTAATGAGTTAAATATATTGCATAGACTTTCGTCTTTATAATGAATACGGAATAGGGGAAGTTACATATGCTGTAAAGCATTCCGTACATTTTTTGTTGTTTTGTGTTGCAGGGTAACTGTCATCCTCATTAAAGCTGCTTAGTGCCAGTGAAAACAATACAGACCTCCTCAGGCCATGACAGAGGTGCCATTCAAATCATTTTAAGTTGAGAGGCACAACCTGCAGCTGAACACGGAAAAGTCCAAGGAGCTCATTGTGGACTTCAGGAGGAACTCTGACCCACATCCACCCATCCACGTCAAGGGGGGATGTGGCGTGTGGACAGCTTTAAGTTTCTGGGAGTCAACATCTCGGAGGACCTGACCTGGATGACCAGCAGCTCTAAAATCCTCCCGAACTTCTACTGCTGCACCATCGAGAGCATCATCACCAACTGTATCACAGTTTGGGATGGGAACTACTCTGCCTTGGACCAGAAGGCATTGCAGAGGTTGGTGAAAACTGCCCAGCACTTTGCTGGGGCAAAACTCCTTGCCATCAAGGACGTCTACAGGAAGTGGTGTCTGAAAAGGGTCGGGGAAAATCACCAAAGACTCCACTCACCCTGCACACATACTTTTCTCAGTATTGCACTCTGGGACACATTACAGTAGCCTACAAACTAGAACCACCAGGCACCGCAACAGCTTCTTCCCCACTGCTGTCATGCTCCTGAACGCTTCCTGACACCAACTACAGGGACTGTTTAAATACATAGTCTCTATGCACATATAAATATCTATATACTTTATAGTACTTCTGGATAGATGCAAACTACAGTGCGTTGCTTTGTACTTGTGACAGTGTAATTAAAATAAAGTGGATTCTATTATATCATATTCTATAATAACTAGCGTTATGGAAATATTTCATGAACGTTGAAAAGTTTGTTAGTGCTGGTTTAATACAACAATTGCAACAATGCTGAAAGCATATCCTGTTTTCTGACATCATCCATTAGAAATGAAAATAAAGACCTCTTATTTTCATATAAATAATAATTAATGCAGGTTTTTCGCTAAATGGTATTTATTGGACTTCTTTTTCTGTAAGACTAGCCAGAACAATGATGCCATATTAATTTGTATTTTCTAAGATTTGTGTTTTCCTCCGATAAATGACATAGTTTAGATATCATGACAAATGTGTGAAATAATTGTAACGTTTAGACTTCATAGATCTGTGCTTCATTCTTCCCCGGTTGCTAAGCAACACAGTCACTCTGAGGTGAGAGCGTTGGTCTGCTGCTGAAGGCTAGACTGTCCCAATTCACAGCTGATCACTTCCAGCCTTGTTTTTGAGGCCTTCAAAGGACTTGGACTATGGGTCCTTCAAAGAACACAGCCTCTGAATTTGGACACAGCCTGTTAATCAGTTGAAAAAAAAAATTGAAAGATTAGAAGCATTCTGCAAAAGGCTGCCAAAAAATTGACCTCCATTCTTTTCTTCTTCTCTTGCTTCTTCCCGTATTTACTTTGCAAGCAGTCCCTATTTCCCCCTGAATCGCTGACCTCTGACGATGGCCACCACTCAGATAAACCCTATTCCTTCATTTGAATATAAGAACATGAAAGAAAATACTAAAAGTAAAATATTTAAAGTAGGTTTACAAAATAAAAGCGTTAAAAAACAAAAAAACTTGAAAAATAAAAAATAAATGTATGTGTTTAGATACTTTTTTAAATTTTAAATTAAACAGCTCTTCATAGTTTTGAAGCTTAACTTTCATTTTAGCAAAGATACACGGATTATTAAAAGTCTTACCTAAGCTTAACATGAGCATATCAGTATTATATGAATGAGTTACGTGTTTAATTTTCACACAGTGGTTTAACCCAGCGAGTGGAACAGACGCCTTTCCAAGAAGACTGAGGGAAGACCTTGAGGTTGTCTGGCAGCTGCCAAAGTGAGCTGGCCCTGAGTAATGCAAACCACTTGTGCACAAGGCTGTACATGTAGGGATGCCAGATACAGTGACATATATCCCCAGAAAGTTAATTTTCCCTTCACTGAAAAATTTGTAGATTAGCGGTAAAAATTACTGATGAGCCGTGGAAGATAACAAAAAAATTGAGTCTCCCACATAAAACAGGAGAGTCGTATGTTTGGCATAGATTACAGCAGTTGCCCTCAGCGTATTCATGCAGACTCCACCTATTACCTGCCTCTGTATTTTTAGTGAAGTCTTTTTTTTTACTATTTCATTTAAATCTGCACATTTATCAAAATGTTTTCTGTGTATCAGTTCATCTGTCCCAAGCTGTACTGAAACCCTTTCTTTGTGTCGCTCAATTGAATCACTGAGTAGTTCAATTATTTTAATACTTTCTTACCTTATCAAGGCTGATGTCTGTCTTCAGAAACCTTTAGGTGAAAGGCAGAGTACATCCCAGATAGGTCACCAGTCCACGGCAACACACTCCCACTTAAGGGCAATTTAGAGACAACAACTTAAACCAACCTTTTGACTGTATGAGGAACCAGGAGTTCCCAAACGGTGCATACATTCACTGGGAGAACATACCAGCAGCGTCTGAACAAACCCCATGTAAAAAGACTGGGCCTGGATTGATCCCAGGACCTTCTTCTTGCGGCTAAGCAACAACACAAACTGCACTGCCATCTAGTTCTAGTCCTCAAAACATATTTAGCAGCACATTTAATAAATGTTACAAAATGTATATTACAACTGATGTGCAAATATGAATACGGTTAACTCTGAGAAGAATTGTGTAAAATGCAATTAGGAGTTGATATTGAATGCTTCAAAAGCACTTCCTGTTAATAACTACAGTAGAAGTCTGGACTTAAGCACTGTCTAATTAAAGTATGGACTAATAAACAATTTTTGAACCAAGTGCTCAAGCTTCTGCGAAGCTCGAGCAGCCATCACCCTTTACATGTTCATTCATTGGTTCTTTCAATCCAAATCAAATGATTTAGTTTGTCAACTTCATTAGTACTGTTGGAGCCAGTCAAAAGAATACAAATTTGGCACTATACACTTTGTAGATAAAGAATCCACCATTAAGGGCAGAAAAAACATGAGACAGGCAAATAAAACATGCTAAATATTGCATCAAGATAAATAACTTCCAAGTACCTCAGAAAAAGAACTGAACTAATTCCCCAGATTAGTAACATATTTATAGATTTTTCTTAGTAGAATCCATTGAGCAATTGGACACCCTCTTAATATGAGTGGTCAAAGTACATGCGTGTAAAGACTATTTTATACAGTCCAATCTAATAGATGAACTATTTTTGTTGAAATTGTAAAATAAATAAATGTTGAGTCTGCATGTTTGGGTCTGCATAGCTAGAACTACACTTTTTTCTGGACCGAAATGTCTGATGTATTTCCAGGGATCTGCTGTAGCCACACCTCAAGTTAACATATGACGATAACACCAAAAATCAAATGAGCTTATCAACAATATGCTTCAATGTTGAGAAGGTGATTTTACTGGGCTAACAGGAAGATGTGTAGATTGGAGAATAACATTTTGGCAACTAGTTTAAGCTCTGGTAAAATTATAAAAAGACCCACATCGTATATTATAGGCTCTACAATTTTTCTTTTTCTTGTTTTTATAGTGTGAAATATAATTTAGAGAATGCTTTTGTAAGAATGTGCTTGTTATTAAAATTTAAAGCCTGGTATTCACAAAATGCATGTTGGTATGAAACTGTGAATGTTTTTTCTAGGTGTAAAGGTTTGCTTAGGTTTATGACCTTTTTACCTCACAGGAAGCAGAGAAGTCCATACTCGGTCATAAATGGCGAACATGATGATGTAGAAGATTGACACTTTTTTCAAACCATTTCAGCACATGGGTGCATGGTTGGAGATTGAATGGGAGTCTTTCTCACCTCATTGTCTTTTCATAGAACTGAGGATGAAGTGCTGAAGCCCTCCCTTTACACTAGCTACAACTGTCATCTCATTCAGACCTCCGCAGCACTTAGCCCCCATTTGCTTTTAAGGTTGTCTGACAGGACAGCAGCCACGTGTGATCAAACTTTACTTTCACTATGCACTTGTGACAGTTCATTGAGAGAGGCTCTAATGTGCTGTCAGTGGCACTCTCCACTAAGCTGCTTTGATTTACCTTCCCCATCTGGTTCAGTCAAATAGCACTAAGTCAGAACTGATTAGAGGAAAGGCAACTTAATAATTCTTTTTACCAGCCAAAAGTTTATTACACCTAAAATAAAGGTGACCAAATCAGAAAATGCTTTAGAACGGTTCTTGAACTTGTACAGAATACACATTAAATGGCTTTCTGATTATTGACCAAATTAATCTCATGTATGACTAGACCTACATATTGACAAATGCATCTGATGTGGTGTGAATCACATTTAGAATAGAAAATGACAGAAATGCAAACAGCCAATTAACCTCACTGATGGTCTCAATTATTTTTTTAAAACAACACTGCAAATCTGATAAACTGTATAACTGATACTTTGTCACTGTTAGCATCCAGGTTAAAATGGGATTTCGCTGAGAGCTGCAGGGAAGTGGGCTGCCATTTGGCTGGCGTTTGACTGGGAAGGGGCATTTTGAATGGCTGCTAATGTATGTGCCTGGTTTCTAGCTGCAACAGATACTCTCAGGAAGTTCTAATTAGAGACTGA
>NW_015150581.1:1084477-1085842 GCF_000732505.1 Cyprinodon variegatus
GCTTGTGATCAATAAACTTGTTAAATTTTCATCCGTTTCCGTGGTGTTCTGCATACTGGGCTTTTCTGAAACCCATCATGACAGAACACTGTGGCCAAACACAAGGCCCAGCAGATCACCTCCGTCGTCGGTTGGAGGAGCAAGATGCTCAAATCCAGGGACAAACTCAAACCCTCCGTGAGTTGCATTGTATGGTCAATTACCATAATCAAATGCTACAGAGTTATGCTAACTACATGAGCAGTGCTAACGCCACGCCGTTAGCCCAACAATTTCCGGGTCCAGTTCCGTCTCCGAGGTCACCGGCGGTGACGTCATCACCTGAGTTCCGCCCTAGTCTTCCTGAGAAGTTTTCAGGTAATATGAAGGACTGTAAAGGATTCTTGTTTCAATGCCGTCTAATTTTCCAAAACTCTCCTGGCAGTTTCCCAACTGATCAAAAGAAAATAACTTTTATTCTGTCCCAATTGACCGGAAGAGCCCTTGAGTGGGCGGAGGCAAGGTTTGCCTCCGAAGAAAGCCTCAGTTGTCAGTACTCTGATTTTGTTTCTGAATTCTCTCAAGTATTTAACCAAGAGACTGATCAAACAATTGACTCTCGTGCTCTTTTGAACCTAAGACAGAGAAATTCTTCTGTAGCGGATTTCTCCATTAACTTCCGGGTCAAAGCCACAGCTTCCGGATGGAATCAATGTGCTCTAAAAAGTGCTTATTTCATGGCTTTAAACGAAAGCATTAAAGATGAACTTGCAACCCTCGACGAACCAGCAACACTTGAAGAATTAATCCGCCTGACTATTAGGCTGGATAACAGGATCCGAGCTAGAAACAGCTCCAAATCAAAGAATCAAGGTTCTTTTGTCTCTGCACCTGCATCTAATAATGTGGCTGTTTTTTCTGCTCCCACAGAGCTCGTTTCCAAGCCGGGGTCTAAGACCCAGTTACTCCCTTTGCCAGTTCAGGCCTCTCATGCTGTAGAGACGGATGCTGAGCCCATGCAGGTTGGACATGTACGAGGCTAACTCCTGAGGAAAGGCTAAGACGTTTCAGGAGCAAGCTATGTATCTACTGTGGTGAGAGTGGCCATTTCATCGCTACATATCCAGCTAAATCAAAAGCCGGGGCCCGTCAGAGGTTCTGAGGAGTCTGACGGGCCATGTAAACTCTGAGAAATCTCCTCATCTGATGCTCCCAGCCACCTTATTCTTCTCAGATCAGAATCTCACATTGTCTGCCTTCATCGATTCAGGCTGTGAACGGAATTTAATTGACTCCAATCTGGTCCAGCAGCTTCAAATTGAAACTATTCCTCTAACCCAGCCTCTCTGTGTTTCCGCAATTGATGGGAAGAGACTCCACCAGGTT
>NW_015150581.1:1089738-1092107 GCF_000732505.1 Cyprinodon variegatus
ATTATGGCAATAAACATAAAAAAGAAAAGAAAAAAAACATGGAAAGAAAAATTTTGAGATACAATTAGGAAAACAGTAAAAAAGTGCTGTGCAATAACTATAAAGTCACTGCAATGCCAAAGATATGTTCTTTTTCCTTTCCTCACTCTTCTCGCTATATCGTGACTAAAAGACTTTTAGTCACTTTTAGTTATCCATGCTAACTTTTTTAGTGACTAAAAGAAATTTCAACAATGTAGAGAGCATCGTGAGCACAAAGTCTGCAGAGAAATTAAAGAGGATTGTGTCATGATCTTGGCACTGATGGCTGGCCTAACTACTCATTTCAACCTGCCTAAAGGGCTTGTTATACTCCCGCAGCAGTGTGTCGCAGTGAGCTTGTCACAGCTATGATGCAGACATTTTTGATATATGCCCAATATTGAAGTGTGGTCTGTGCTATGTTTATTCCACACCACAACGCAATTGGGAAAACCACAAACTAGCTGTGGGATACGGCCGAGGTGGTGAGGAAGTGGGGGCAAGTTTGTGCGACAACTGAGTCACATAAGGGCTAAAAAGAGCAGGGATCCAGGTGCAAAAAGGGTCCCACCGTTCCTTCCCACCTCACTCTTCTAGCTGGTCCATCTTCACGAGTTGTTTTCCAACATGGCAGTCAAACAAACAAAACAAGCCGGTAATGTACCAAACAGGAGATGCATAGTGTAGAAAGGATGTAGATGGAGACCAATCAGAGGCCTACTGACTGCGGTGACCTACAATTTGGGAGAGGTGCAACAGCGTCTATGGAGGGGGCAGGTACGTCTCTGCGTTCACCCCCACGCCTACGCAGACAACCTAGTTTGAATCCCAATTACTGCTCATCTTATCCACCTGCTGCTGCTTCTATTTATAAATCTCAGTCCCAGCCATGGTGGCCAGGTTATTGATGTTGAGGCTGATGCTCTTGTTCTAGTGCTCGTTCTCTGGGGTCAGTGGGGAGAGGATTTAATCGTATCGTAGTGTTTTTGATTTTCTGATCCTGATCTGCTTCTTATCCACTGAGCGTGCCCTGTTCCTGTCCTGGCTCGGTGGAGAGAGTGTTTTTTTTGCGTTCCTTAGTTTTCCTGATTTCCTGACCTGTTCTGCCTCTCAACCACTGTGCTTGCCTGTTCCCATCTAAACGTTTTGCCTGAACTATGTGTGAAATCTTGGAACCCTGGAACAGCCTGTTCCTATTCTGATCAATATCCCTGACCGGGCTTTGGACTCCTGGACCTCTGAGCCTTCCTATTCTGATCTGTTTCCCTAACCTCGCTCAGACTCCTGCATGTTCTCGGGGGTTGTAGCAACTGGGACTCTATGAGCTGCGCTCGCCGCTTGTCCTTGGTAGCCCACCGGCTGGATCCTACCTCGTTCTATGAATATGCACTGAACCGTTAAACCAGGTTGTGACACTCAGATTATCATGGTCACTTATCTGTGTTTTTCTCCAACCAGAGTTTCCAGCAATGTGTGGCGCCCCCCCTTAGCTGCAGCTACTGCAGTTCCACAACCCGTTTCTGAAATAAATAAACGCTTTGAATTATCCAACTGTCTGTCTCGCCTTGAATACTGGGTCACTTCTATCCTGCCTTATGAAAGATTGGGTCAATTCTAAGAATAAACTAACTGGCTAATGTCACAAAGGGAGTAGCTTTTGAAATTATTGCTAACTAGTTCATCATTTCATTAACACACCTTATCTTAAAAGAAATGTTAGACAACTAGGTGTGTTTGAAAAAAAAGCAGTGCAGTGGTTGGTTTTCTTGCTGCTGGTTTGCTAAACATTCTGATGCTCACGTTCAGCTTTGCTCAGCATTACGTCTCTGTCGAACTTCTGCGTAGGCTAATGGTGCATTCAAAAACAGCAACAGACTATGTTTTAGTCATAGAGAGTCAAATAAAAGGGCTATTAAAAAGATATTTTTTTCACTAAAATCTTACATAATGTCTATTTTAGGGCCTGCAAACACATTCAATATGATGGTGCAGTGGTGTATGCAGCTTTACACAGAATAAAGATTACCAAAGGTTTAAGGGTCTAAGCAGGCATCTCCAAAGTCGGTCCTCTAGGGGCGCTGTCCTGCAGGTTTTATAGGTTTCTCTGCCTTAGCACAGCTGATTCTGATGACTGGAGTTCAGCGAAAGCCTGTTAATCAACTATAATGCAAATCAGCTGTGCTGGAGCAGGGAAACCTCTAAAACCTGCAGGATGGAGGCCCTCTAGGACTGACTTTGGGGATGCCTGGTCTAAGATCTTTAAATGTCATGTTAGCAATAGTTTCAAGGTGTTGCTTTATTGTATGTCTCGTACCATGTCTTTCGGTTGTGCTGTTCTTTTTTCATGT
>NW_015150581.1:1092349-1123427 GCF_000732505.1 Cyprinodon variegatus
ACTGTTAAAAAAATAAAATAAAATAAATGTCATGTGTTCTTAGTAGACATTTGCATCTTAACTATTTTTTATTTTACTTATGGGAAATATGTTAAAATTTAGCAAAGTATTTGTACAGTTTTATTTGATAGTCTTTCTACATTTCATTAACCAGTTGAAATTATAGTTCATCATTTCTTTGCTCCAGTGATTATTGGGCTCAAAGCCATTCAGAGCAAAACTTTGATGGGAGCTGTAAGTGTAAGCCTAAAAATGTCTCTGACATAATGACTCACTGCCCTTGATGAACTGAACTACCAGCAAAGCAAGGGGATCAGTCAGTGTTTGAAGGCTTCAAGATCTCTCTGTCACTTTGGCTCACCAGAGTGCTCATCAAAAGAAGCTAATGTTTCTGTTCATTTTATTCTCTGGCCTGCATTCAGCTTTTTATAATTTGAGCTGCATTTTTTGAAAGCAACTGCGTTTACAAGCTGTAAAACAAGTCTCCTAAAGTCTTATAAATATGAAACTGCATAAGAATCCTTTATTTCTCTGTTCCTCTTCCTGCTTTGATCATGCAATCCCATGACATATCCATCGTCAGCTCCTCAACTCCTCCAGGAGTGGGCATAGCCTAATTGGTGCTATGAAGAGGAAATCAAAGCAGGAAACAGGACTGGTTCCAAACAGAGCTCACAATGCACAAAAAAGTACAAAGCCCCACATGTTTCCGGCAACAAACAGCAGGTTTACATGTTAGCTCATGTAACAGTTTTACAGACCTGGCACAGGTGATATATGGTTGTTAGAAAGTAAGTGTGATTTAACAATATAAAGCCATTCTGTGTGCCTCCTTTCCTGCTCTCTTGGTCCTTATTCTAATCTTATTTAACAGTCTCTGCCTGACATGCAGTTCAATGCATGCCCCAAGATTGGAGAGTTTCCAAACAATCCTGAGCTCACCCAAGCTTGGAATTGGTTTTCTGTGGAACATCTCCCTCCCCCCTTTGGGCACTTTACCAATTTGACCAAATTTGTTCCATCACTGGTTATAAGTACTAGAAGTGTTTTCTGCCCACACTTGGACTCATTTCTGCAATTTGCACATTCTTTGCAGAACATTAACAGCTCTGTCAGTGGCTGGGCTGCAGGCAGATGTAGTATGATGCCCAAAGTTTCTCAAGACACTCAACAAAGTATTACCACAAAGCATTAGGTGTTGTTAGAACTCTGTCTGCAAGGTCTGGTTAGTTTGCATCAAAATGAGTAGTGAAAACAACACAGGGCAACTCACTATACTGTGGCTTTAGACTTATTTTGATTTTGCATTTGAAAACTCTAGTGTCTTACATTGTGTCAAAGCTGGGAAAATAAAATATACTGGCCACAATATAAGGATTTTGACAAAACAAAATTACATATACTTTTTATTTTTTAGTATAGCAATTGTAATTGTTTTAAAAAACTGCCAAGAAAACTATTTAGTCATATTCTATTTTTCAGAGCGCAGCAATATACAAAAACAAAAACACTGATATGCATATAAATGTCACAGGGATAGTGAAGGGACAAAATTATGTATGCTAGTGAAATTTATTTAACTAGTCTGAATTCATTTTCTCATAGAAATTATTTATATACAGCCAAGCATTGCTGCAAGCTACTTTTCGCTTAATCTGGGGTCCATCTCATGAAGCAGGTTTAAAAAACTCAGATTCAAATCTGCAACCATAAATTGATCTAGCTTAAGGTCGGGAACTCTGAGTTTTTGGTTTCACAATGGCTGCCATGAATTAGCTGAATCAACTCTAAGTAGGTCCACTCAGAGTTGAGCATGTGCTTAACAAGTAGGAGCCCAATTTGGCAAGTCACCATGACGGAATATGAAGAAATGAAAAAAAAAAAAAAGGAGTATGTGTTTGAAAGACAGAGAGACAGCGCAACCGCTGTAAAGGAGAGGAAGATGATGAAGGAGAATATTGTTGCTCGAGTTAATCGCAGGTTTATATGAAGTGGCAGGTCGTTTTTACATTTAATAAAAGCACTCTCCTCTCTGTTGCTCCATTTATAGATCACTAAAATACGATTCTTCCTGATCAAAATCACACTCCTAGACAGAACCGTAATAATATATTTTCTGAATTACATTTTTGCAGCAGAAACTGAATTTCAGAAAGTTAAAAAAAAATCAAAATGATACTGGTAAAAATTAAGTTTTATATACCTACAAGCTAAAAGTACCTAAAAGTGTACACATTTTAAGTGGCTGTTTTGTAATTTATGAGCTTGACTGAATAGGTATTTATGATATATGAAATACATTTCTTCATAGTCAAATTAACACCAATGCTGACCAGTAACAATAGGGATATGGAGATAATTTATTTCTAGACATCCATAATGTTAATTCTAGAGGAGAAGAATGTAATTTTTTTTGAATTGGTAATTTTGACAAAAAAAGTTTATTATTTTTTTTTTTTAGATATCAGAAATACATATTCAGTAAAATTAATACATATCAAAATGGCTTGCCATAGACTGCCATTTTGAATTGCAAGTGCCTGCTTCTAACGGACCTGTGACAACGCCGACTGCTCCTGAGTTTCCTGCCGGCACACTTACAATGTAATGCAATAAAGACGTGCACCGCGTCCCCTACCGAACAAGATGGGTAGCCCGGTCAGCAAGGACCTGAGGAAGAGCAGCTGCTGCACCCGCCGCTCAGAGGGCTTTTTCGTTTTCGAGTTATGGACAGTACTTTCCTGGCAGACCACGAAAACGAAAAAGCAATGTCCGCTGTGTTTTCTCTTTGATTATAGCATAAAATGTGCAGTCTTAAAGAAGAAAATGCAAAAGCAAATAGGATGATTGATAGCTAATTTCATTTATGAGTCAAATAATGCAGCCACATTCTTAAAATGAAAAAGCATTTCTGGAAATGCTTTTTCATTTTAAAATTTTGCATTTCAAATTGAATTTTGGTATGTATTTGCTGGGGTACATTTTGAAAAAGAAATCTTTTTCTTTTTCATTTTAATTAAGTAAAAGGATGAGCAGTGTTAAAGAAGAAATAGAAAATGCAAACAGGATTATTGTTTACTAATTTCATTTATGAGTCAAACAGTGCAGCCACATTCTTAAAATGAAAAAGCATTTCTGAAAATGCTTTTTCATTTGAAATATGGTAACGATTTGCTTCCATAGGGGAAACCGTATCTGATGGGGAAACGCAGCTCGACGTAACACCGGTATTTCCATCTGAAAAACTCTGTTTTGCTGCTGGAGAACACCTCACTCTCCATCTCTCTGTGTATGCTGTACGTTAACACCTGCCAGCAGAAACACCCACCTACCCAACTGACAGACGTAATGTCACTACATATCAGCCAATCTCATCCTCCCCTCTCTCATAACAAGGCGCGCACGAGTCATATCATTAAAAAAAGGTCAATTGTGTGACCTGAGTAACGTGCAGTAACGGGGTGTCTGCAATGGTAACTGCGTTATAGTTACAGTCAAAGTAATTACCTACATTACTCGTTACTAAAAAAGGTAACAGCGTTGGTAACGTAAATACTTAAAGTATTTGATTCAATCATAGAACTTATTAATTTTGGAAAAAATCTATGTACCAAATAGATTTATCTGATGATGGTATGCATGGGAAATACAAAAGTGAATGTAAAAGTTAATATTTAATAATTTGAAAAAATGGGATTATGAAACCCTCATAACCATTGACATCAGGAGTATTGGGTGATGCCCACAGAAATACACTCCCACAGATTTTCTTTTAAGGAGATGACTGTTAGCAGAAATATAATTTGGACTTGTGATCATGTTGGAGGTGAACACACAGATAAAGTGCAGGATGCTCCATAAATAGGAGCTTTTGAATTGTGTGATAAGTACTTGAAATATAAGTCAGCCAATTTCACTGAGTGATTCCAAAGTTTCAGCGGCACGAGCTGCTTCAGGCTCCAAAAGTAATTAACAAAAACGTTAAATAATTTGAGCTCATTGTACTCAAGCTATCTGGTGAAAAATGATGCATTAGTGTATTTTTGATCATGAGAGGAAAGAGCTCCTTTATCTGCAAAGGAAATACCTTATGGTGAGCCTGCTTCTTTAAAGACGCAGCTTTAGGGAATGCTAGTTTCTCCTTCTCTCTATTCTAATTGCTGTTTTCTTCTTTACATTTACAGCTTCAGTGAAAACTCTCTAATGAACATTGCACACTTCACCTGTAAGTAATATTTGACTGCAGCTTATGTTATATGATTCAACAAACCAAGAAAAAAACTAAAATCACAGGATAAATCTTCTGTTAGTTTTGTTTTAATAACTTTGAATAAATGTTTCATAACTCAGAACAGAGGACCCAGTATTCGAGGCAAGACAGACTGTCGGATAATTCAAAAAGTCTTTATTAAAACGATGGGTATGCGCTTCAGCTGCTGCAGTGGCTAGGGCATCTATTTGTAAAAGAAAACACAGGTTAGTGACCATGTAAAATTCAACAGAGGATGACATGAACATGTGAGTCACCAACCTGGTTTAACAGTTCAGCCTGTGTCCTAAGAACGAGATAGGATCCAGCCACTGGGCTGCCAACAAGACAGACAAACAGATCAGAACAGAAAGGCTACTGTAGGATTGGAAAAAATAATTTTGGCCATTAATAAAGCATTTTTGGAGTGAATAAAGTCATCATCGTGTCTTAAAACCACTAGCAAATCATTATATATTTCACTGCTTTACATAATTTGTCATATGATCAACTTAAACACCGACACTGGATGAGTAGAGGGAAGAAAGACAGTGTAGATAAAGAAAATACATTTATGATAACTAGTTTAGCAAAGGTAGGAAATATCAAGTATAAAGTGCAATGTTTAGCCTTATTTATACACAGTAAAATCTCCCAGTTTTAGGTTTAGGAGAGTGCAGACTTTTCTCACTTCTCTCAGCAGAGTGCAGATTTTTCTCATACTATGTTCTCAAAAAGAACAAGTAGGTTATTTTTTTATACTTTGCATCCCCATTTTCAAAGCAACTTCTTAAGAGAGCGTGCACAAGGAGAAACTAGCACGTTCTTACATGCGTTTAATAGGCATTCCACTCGGGAGCATGTACAGGGTTGTGCATGTGCATTATTTATTTATTTTTTTGGGGTGGGAAATTCACGAATTTCCTCCACTATACCATAAGGGGTCCCACATGAGCAGTAGTCGATGCAATGACATCACAAGCAGCGAGCATGCTGTGTGTGGGTTTACGAAAGTAAACATGGATTGTAGTGCCGGAATGCATCTAGTGATCTTTCAGTTATTTCCATCCGAAGCCAGCGCATTCACAAAGCAAACTTTTCAGAAAGATAAAAAAGAAAGACCGCTCTCCATACTTTTGTTCGCTATGGTTGTTTTTTTTTTCCTGCTCCTGCATTGCAAGATGCAGAGTTGAGTTCAGTTCGGTTGAAAGCGACCTGACCGTTTAGACACAGGTTGCATTTGAAAAGATATCGGATTTAGGGGATTTTAGGTGGCTTGGGTTGTGTTGTAAAAAATTGGATCTATGTTGTTCAGACTGTCATGAAAAGACCAGATACAGTTCAGATACGGGCAAAAAAAAATCGGATTTGGGTCACTTTAGGCTGCCTTATTCTTCCAGAAGTAGTTTTACCCAACCAAGGTTAATAGACTGAAGACAGATATCCTCCTGTCTTTATTTTCTCTCTTTTAGGTAATAATTGCCTCCTGCAATGTTTTCAATGAAGGCCACTGTCCAAAATTATGATTTTTTTTTTCTGTGTGCACTCAGACTCTAGTGGTTGTGAAATTGCAGAGAGTTTCATTAAAGCGAAAGCTGAATGAAATATGGATGTACAGGGAGTGAATTAGAGTGATGGAGAGCGCCAAATATTGTCTTTGCAGTGTCTGTTGCAATTCTGTCTTTAGGGGATAGATACTTTGACATAAGGAAAATAAAAAATATTCTTCAAGTTTAGCAGTTTTGTTGATATGCAATAAAACTATCTCACCCTGTTCTGGCATAGAGAATGCTGTTAAACGATAAAATCTCTAATTGTGATAACAGAGATAACAAACAATTGTATCAGAAGAAAGGCTTTTTTTTCTGTGAAGAATTTGGAAACATTAGTTTTGACTTTGTGACACAAGACTAAAGAAAGCAGCACAGTGGAAAAAAATGTAAATGCCAAAAAAGTTTAAATTTTGGACATTATGCAAATATGAACTGCATATCACAGCCTCCTGATCAAACACAATCCATCCAGCCTGACAGAACATGTTTTTGCAAACAGCCAACAGATGGAGGCTCAAAAGTACCATTTCAGCACACTGAATAATTGGATATTGACACCAAGCTGTCACTGCACCGAGCTGGATCCACTGTGTCCCAGCTTGTTGTTATGCTCCATAAATGAATTGCAGCAGAGTCAACAATATAAATTCAGTGCTTTCAGTTTAGGATAATCCCGAACAGGCCTTCATGTGGAATAGTTTGGAATGAAGTATAAGATCATCTCATGGGTTTATTCAAACAGTGTCAGCAGATGGCTGCTTTTTCAAGTGGCTTTAAGGATAATGTGGAGTCCGACCTTTCACCTTGACTGGAATTTAAGTTTCACAATTACCTACTGAATCTTATTTAGGTTCTAGAAAAATAATGTTCACTGTTGCAGCTACAAAAGATGGAAAACTTCTGACAGAAAGTGTACTTTCTTTGCAATGGTGCTGTGGGAAGGATGTACTGTTGTGGGAAAAGGAAGCTTAATTGAACAAACTAATGAGTAGTTCTTATATCCGTAGGGGATGTGCCAGTGAGATTGTTTGACAGTTTATCTGTGATAAATAAATTCTTCTGGAGCTAATTAGCTTATAAGCCCCCAGGGGAGGGGAGCGTTGAGTGTCCGAGGGTGTGCATGAGTATGTGTGTTTTTTTTTTTTTTTGTGCATATTGCTATATCTTCAAGTCAACACTGGTCCACTTCCTGCACTGTCTCACTCGGCCCTCTTACGCACAGACAATCTCAGAACTATCCCCATTGTTCAAGTGTTGCCCATGCAGCCATTTATGAATTAAAATTAAAACTGACTTAATGCAAAACACGATAATTAATCTCACCAAAAGAGAGACTTAATTTGAAAGATAAAACGCAGTGATGCTTTTTTCTCATAAAGATGAATGTTATCACATATTAACAAAAAAGTGTTTTATATTTTTTTTAATCCAAATTAAAAATGTAATTATTCTCTGTTGCATGTGTATAATTTTGATGAAGTCTACTGGAAAAGTTGAAATTACACGCTGTATAAACATGCTTTTATGCACTTTTGTCACTCCTGTCAATATTTTTCTAAAATGATTTGTCTTCTTTTTTGTCACCATTAGAAGCCTGTCATTAGGGGCTTGATGTCTGCTGGTTGGTCAGCTGACCCACAGGAAATGTGGCAATAATGGATATAAACTTCTCTCTGCTTTATGATGCTGTTAACCTCTGAAATAAACTGGGAACGTAACAACAAACAAATTGAGTTACAGTTTAAAAGTAAAAATGTTCAAGAACCCTTGTTTCTAGGCCAGGTCTAGAAACACTTGGATTGTAAAAATTAAGCTGACAATTTCGAAAGACTTGCAATATTCGAATAACATGCATGATTTAACTAAAATTTTTAAGAAATAGATGTTTCTCCACTGAGGTTTGCAAATGAAAGTAAGGATTTTATTTGTAACAAAACTTATGAACAGTGAACAAGTGGTTGCTAGGCATCCTCTATCACCCTCTTCTGTATCGTGCAACAATGACTATGATTTATCACAAAATTGATGCTCTGTGCTAATTCACAAGAAGTTTCAGTTTTGTTTTGTAAGTTGAAAGAGTATTTTCCCAAATAATATCAGTGTTTTTTGTAAGTATAACACTTGCCTTTGTTTGATCCATAGTAGTTTATCTGTTGAAACGATCTAAAATGAAAGGGACAGTTTTTCTCCAGTGACCTTGTCATACCTAATCTTAAGGTAGCCAGGTGAAAGGCAGCGTTATACTTAACATGCTTCTCTGTTTTTTTTTTGCGACCAGGTTAAATAGTTGAGATGTGTTTTCAAATAATTTAATGTGGTAGTGACTTATCTCCATGTTTTGTTCAGTTTTGAAGTTGAATCTCACTCATATAAGCTTTTCTAGCTTTGTAAATATTAGAGACTTTGTTTCTCTTCTGTTTTTCAAGTTTCAAGCCATGCATGAGGTTTTTCCCACTCATTTTCTGTTTTTGCTTACTTCCCTCTACCAGGGACAAAAGTGGACATCTACCATTCCTACAAAATCCTCCACAGCAAAAGTCAATTATCTGAAATCTGCAAGACCTCGCACACTATCTAAAAGATGAATCATGCTATATTTCTAGCCTGTCATATTATAAACTGAAGTATTGAACAATTATGTTTTATAACAATAACAGGAGGTGAAGTGAAAATGTTATCATCAACCTGCTCTGTTCTGGCAAATATTTTCCTTCAGATCTTGACTGCACATTAGTGGGTCATTTATAGAAGGCTTCTTGGGTGACTTTCACCTACCACCCTTCTTGTTTTTATCTGTTTTACTGTTTAAAGATGTGTGGAACAGGCTGTCCTGATAAGAGCATATATACCAGTAAGACCACTTTGAGGAGTCAGAAGTTTTAGTTCAATCTTTTGAATCCCAGTCGGCCTCGGCAGATGGCCGCTCACACCGTGTCTGGTTCTGCTGGAGGTTTCGTCCTGTTAAAAGGGCTTTTTTCCTCTCCACTGTTACTACAAGCATGCTTAGTGTGAGGGATTGCCTTCAAGTCAATGAGTCGATGCAATCAATTGGTTTTCCTTTGATAGAAAACTTTGAATTAATTTGACTGTATTACCTGGTTGAATTAAAGTGCTGTTACATGACATGTGTTGTGAATTGGCACTGTATAGATAAACTGAATTGAATTGGCAAAAATTTGCATTTGAGGATCACGGCTCTGGGGACACTGTGGTACTATACCATCTCCAAAGGCAAGATGTGACCAAAATTCTAACACTTGTATAGTCAATGTTCAAACATCTCCTTTTGGTTTATCAGGCATCCTCCTATCTCTATGCAGGTTATTATAAAAGCACTTAATGTGCTTATTTGGATGTAAAACCATTAATATAGTTTAAAGCCTTATAAAAAGCCTCACCTTAAGAATAGATCCTTGGGTGTTATGTATATGTAAACTCCTTTTCAATATTTTCTTCACAAAATTTCTGAATTGCACGTAAAACCCTCAATACAATTCAAAACTGAACTCTGATATTCTTGTATAATGCAAGAAATATACAGTATACAGACGAGGTGCTAGTCGAATCAATGTGTGCCTTTGACAGGGATTTTTTTTTTCTTGTGGAAGCACTTTTCAAAAGAAAATATTAACAATAAAATCTGTATGAAATGCTGCTTAAGGTTCTTGAACTGCACAGATTAAATTCACCAAAAAACTTTATTGAAAGCTTCAGTAGGGATAAAAGAAATAAGTTTTCAGTTATACTGAACAACATTCAATGTATCACCAAGAATTTGCTTCTGTTAATCCATTAAGCAAAGAGCTCCCTGCCATGGTCAAATGTTCAAGAGGCTGAAGATGAATGTCTTTAAACAAAGAGCTTGTTGAAGTGAGAATTTGAGGAATAGAGGTGGAAGACAATATGCACCTGTAGAATAGAGCGAACATGATAATTGTCCTAAATTATAAAGTGTTGCTGACATCTGTCACCCCAGAATTTCTTTTGACAATTGAGGAGAAATAAACACAGAACGTTCTTTCTGTTCTGTAGGAGTGTAATCCTCTCGCCTCCATGTGCTCTTTTCTTTTCTTGTGACAATGATAATTATAGTTTTTGTTGGACGGCTTTCAAGGATTTATCTCCTCCTTGTATTAATGGCTTTCTAAAGCTTTTAAATCCAAAAAGTTTAATTCGTTGCTTCTGTATGGCAATTCAATTTTCAATACTTTTTGTAACATTCTTCTCATGTTTTGCAGTAAAATATTTTCACAGCTCATGAACTCTGAAAAATATGGATATAATGTTGAATTTCCATGTATTATAGACTTTTGGTTTGTCTTGGAGGTCAGTCTGTTTGTCAAATAGGTTAAATTTGAATCTAGCTCCTTCTCAAAGTTTTTTTCTTCACGTCAAAAGAAATAATTTTCACAAAGAGGTTTTGTTGTCAATTAAAACAAAGGTCTCTCGACCTTCTGTTCTCAAAGCACTGAATTAAGGGTTTTTTTGGTTTTCATTTGGGTATGTAGGACATAGTTCTTAAAAAAAGAAGCATTTAAAGCAACAGTACATTAATGTATATTGTGATAACAGAATATAACCACAGGCCACTTCATGTAAATATATTTTAATTTCAAAAGCGCAGCTTGTATCTTCACAAGCTAGATTGGTTTTCAGCTGCTGTAAGGCTTTATCTTCTATAGATAAGTCTTAAACCAATTTAATCTGACCACTCAGACTAGGACAAGTTTCACAATGGATTTCTATTCTCCTACAACGACATTAACAAACATTGTTTTAAATCTTTCCAAAGCCAACACATTTGTGTTCTTAAACATTTAACTCTTATGCTGTCATAGTGTTATTCTCCTAAGCAGAGACATACAGTACTTATGTCTAAGTACTGTATGTGAGACATATCCAACATTATTCCTTTATGTTCACCAACATGCTACTTTGAAATATTTGACTTACTACATGGGTTGTTCAAGATTTTTTGGAGGGTTCTATTTCAAAGAGTTAAGAATAGCCTCATCTTGAAATAGCAAAACAAAACAAAAAGAAAAAAATCAAAACAAAAAAAACATTATAGTAAAAACCCATCGTATCCTTGATATAACTGATTTTAAAGCAACAGGTGTGAAATAAATGACAGTGCTGTTATTTTTAGAAATATATAATTTCCAAGGTGTGACTATTTGTTTTAGATTCAATCATCCAAACGTGGCTGTTTCATAAAGAAACATGCTCCAAATTTTTGCTCCCAAATGACCTATAAAGTTTGAGATTAAACATTTTGGTAACCACAGAAGGCACTAAGATACAATCCATCTGTGCTTAAATCAAGTAAATGTCCCCAACATCAAACACATGTGAGGGCCAGCTTTTCTAAATGTCTTCCAGTGTTGTAATTGTGGAAGAATGAGTGACAGACTGTGGAGCACACCCCCTCATTCAAAGTTTTAATCTGACTGCGCCACCTGTGAGGCTCGTCAGAACTCCAGCCCACAGGGGCAGAGCGGGCTTCATTACTGTGTCGTTGGTTCTGGCCCAGTTCTCCCCTCACTCTATCTCTCCTTGCCTTTCTATTCTTCGGTACCTTGCAGGCATGCTGCAGAAATGAGTCGGCTGCTCGGTCCTCTACATCGTTCCATGGCCGCAATTTGTCATTTTTCACACGAGATGAAGCCTTTTATGAAATGAAATGAGTTTCCCTAAAATGAAGCGCCACAAAAGCTCCGTGATTAATTTGCTTGTTAGGCTATTGCAGCTGTCACCTGTGGAAGACATCTGGACAGCAGATTGACTAATGCCAGCAGTGGGCCTGAAACAGAGCTCTCTCTCTTCCATAACCTACCCCACAGTCAGCCTTTCAGCAGGCTTTTAAAGGCACTTCTCTCTGTTTGATATAGCCTCTTTCTGAGGGGCAATTAATAAGCATTACTTGTGATTGACATGGTAATTAGTTGCATTAATGTGGTCATAAGAGGCTTTGTACTGTATGTTGGGGGGAGTGAACTAATGTTAGGAAACTGGGAATGAGCTGTGCAACCTCTCTTAAAAAGTAATTGTCCATTGGATAACCACTGCGTTTTTTGACAGTAATTTTGTCAAAAACAGCGCTGCCAAAGAAGGAAAAGAGGTATTTCAGCTCTCAGATTACAGACCTTTTAATGACATGGATCATTTAATATCAATGCAAATAGGTTTTTTTAGCTGGGAAGTCTTAAAAATGCACTATTAGAACACTGATAATACAACAATGATACAGACAGATACAATGGGTACTGGGTACACTCGGTATTATCAACCAATTATTACCTTTTTTACAGTAAATTAGACAGTCACTTAAAAAAAAAGAAAAAAATCTGTCTTAAAGTGATCGATTTTAAAAAATATATTATTACAAAAACAGATTGTCAGTATGCATACCCTTTCATTGGATGACTCATATTACAGCAGCAAATTTTATTTTATTTTTGATTTTTTTATGGTCATTTGGATTATATATCTTCAGTGATGAGTTCCATGTCTTTGAGGTTGGAGGGCCTTCTTGTCATCAATCTATTATTTTGTTCCCGTCCATGTTTTGATTTTTTGTTTTTCTAAAATCGGACATAAGTCACCAGTATCAGTGAAACAGATTTATAACCCCGAAGACTCTGTGAAAGTATTTTTATCCAATGGCTATGGATTTGTTTTGCAGATCAGAATCTAGAAGTAAAAGGAGAAGAAGTAGACCAGTGCAGATGAAATTCAAGTAGTATTGTTGGGGAGTATAATGAATGCTCTTACTTGAAGTGGGGGTTAGGTCAAGGCTCTGGGGAGAACACTCTTTGCTCCAAGCCGCCTGCAGTGAAACATGTTGTGGAAGGTGGCATCGTTCCTAAATGGTTTCCTTTCTGCAGGGAATCTTCATGATTAAATGCGGGAGCGTGGACAGGCAGATGGTGATAGTAGATGACTTGAGAAGTAGAGCTGCAAGGGACAGCCAGGTGAGTTTCCAAGTGAGTCCATTCTTGTAAGAAAGATAGAGTGCTTGAGGAATCTGATCTCTGACGGTGACAGCAAACTTAAAAGAACTGCTCTAGGAAATAGAGGAAATGCAAGCAAAGAAACTTAGTGCCTTCATAAAGAAAGTATATGAGAGGAAGCTTGATTTTCCCACACATAGGTGGACAATCAGGTGTAAGTGCTGGTGTGAGGCAGATCTTACATCTCTTGGAGCTTGCTGACATGATTGCACTCTGTCAAATGCAGCCAAGCTGTTACTGATCAACCCAGCTCTTTTGTGGAGAACTATAACAGTTAACACACAGAGAAATACAGAATGTCGTTGGACTATTAATTAAGATTGCCTTGCATTCATCTGAACGGCAAAAAAAACTCATTTAAAAAAAAACTTTCTTTACATGCATTCTAATTACATTTGTAAGAAGTATTATCCATCCATCCACCCATTTTCCATCACGCTTTTCCCAAGTGGGGTCGCAAGGGGTGCTGGTTCCTCTTTCCAGCTGTCTACGGGCGGGAGGCAGGGTACACCCTGGACAGGTCGCCAGTCCATCGCAGCGCAACACAAAGACAAACAGGACAAACAACAATTCACACACACTGTTACGACCCGGCTCAGCCAGGGAAAAAGGAAGTAACATTAAAGAAACCCTGGTGGTAAGGCTTTAACAATTTAAGGATTTATTGTTTGGAGTTTTTCAAAATAAACAAAAAAGGGTAACAATTATTAATCAAAATGTAGGGACTTCCAACAACAGAGTATTCACTAAAACAAAATCCACAAAACAAAGATGTAAATCAAAGAACTTAACCAAACAAAAATTATCTCTCAAAACAAGTTAAACAAAAACTAAAATACAAATCTCTAACGGCGTTTCAAAGTTCCCCTCTCTGGGACAAAGCAAGTTACACAAGAAATCAAGGTGAACAAAATCTGTTAGAGCAGACTAAGCTATCAAAGCTAACACAAGTTTTACAGCAGTCAAACCTACACCCCACAAAATGGCAAGCTGTCTGAACAAAGGATCAGCCGCGCCTTCCCCTAGGAAGTCCTTTGGTTTTAAATGGAGGCCTCAACAATGATTGGTGGAGCCAGCAATTGGTGATCCAATCACGGTAGGCCCCAAGGTGTGTCACAGGAAAACATCCGCTTCCAGGTGCAGTCAATTTGATCAGGCCTCTGAAAAAAAATAAAATAAACACAAACACAGAAAAGGCCACTGGCCGTAACACACACACACTCACACCTAAGGAGAATTTAGAGAAGCCAATTAACCTATCAGTCATGTTTTTGGACTGTGGCAGGAAGCCGGAGTACCCAGAGAGAACTCATGCATGCTGAGGCAGAACATGAAAAATCCAAGCAGAAAGACCCTGGGCCGGTAATCGAACCCGGAACCTTCTTGCTTATTTTCTTTTTTAATGATATTTTTTCAGTGAAAGTAGACAATCTTTTTTTTTGAGTTCAGATGAAAATTGTTATCTCTTCAAAATAACATGACCATGTTACATTTCGCATCGTTATAGAAGGGGTTTCTATGCTGCACTTCCTACATCATCGACTTAAATTGACATTTACCTTTGTTCCTTATGTTGTAAAACAACATTTTACAAGAAAGAATCTGCATATATATACAAATTTTGACCAACTTTTTTGTGAGAGAATGTGTTTTTAATTAGGTCATGTAAAACAATCAGGCTCGGCAAAGACCCCTCCCCAGCCAGATCCAGTCATGAGGCTCAAGATCCAAAAGCATTTCACACCCAGATGAAACCCAAAATAGCCATGGAGTACAGTATAGTACCAAGCCACCATCTAGAGACAGCCAGGAGACACCTAAGGACCCAGCCCTGAATGCCAATAACTGTCATGATCTTGGCACCTATGGCTGGCTTTGGCATTTTCCCACTTCTGCTCACTTCTACCCCCTTGAGGTAGGTAGTAGAAAGCCGGCCACTGGCTTTATCTGTAGGTGCCGTCTGTGGTGGGGAGGAGGGGGTTCTGTCATGATCTTGGTGCCTATGGCTGGATCTGGGTCTATTTTCACTTCTGCTTTGCTCCGCCCAGTGCTCAATGTCTCTAATCAGAGCCCCTTTTCCTGCTTCTGTTTAAGCTACCTGTTCTTCACCATTGGTGCCGGATTATTTGAGCTGAGTGTGAGAGTATTATAGCGTACCCTGTTGGTTTTTGATTGCCTCATCCTGACCTGTTTCTGCCCCCAGACTTCTGAGTTTTGGTTGCTCCTGTTCTGCTCTGTATGCCTGATCTATTTCCAGGCTGTTACCTAGATTCTGACTGTTATTGACCTTGGACCTGTCTTCTGACCCTGGCTTGGATTATCCCTCTGGACCCTTCTGTTCCTCTGCATGCTCTGGCTGCTGCTCCACTTCTCTCCTGGATCACTAGAATTGGTTCTGTCACAAGCTAAGGAGTTACCACTCCTCCGGACTTCACTCCTTCTTCTGGGGTCAGACTGAACTTTACCAGGATGGTGACTCTCATGCTCATTATCATTTCCCATCTAAGTTCTGAAGTCACTGACCTGAGTTTGTGGACCTGGTTTTTGTGCTTTGTCCAGTTTTTCTACTAAGGATAGCTATGGGCTCCGCTTTTACTGTGACTACTTGTATGTGCTCTCTTTAACCTTTTTTTTTTAAAACAGAGCCATCTGCTTAACAGTCTTTTTTTTTAGACACAGCTACCTATGGAGTCAGTCTACTGTCACATTTTCTCACATAGAAAGTATTTATGGATCAGAGTTTTTATGTTCCTTCTGTGTTTCTGCTTAGGTCTTCTTGAGCCCCCAGTTGACCATGGCAGGGGCCGCTCTCACGGAGCACACTAGTTCTGCTGAAGATTTTGTCCTATAAATAGGGACAAAATGTCAGCAAATACCTATTGTTCAGATAAGTTATATATCGTGAATAAACAACAAATGGCATCGCAAGCACTTTACAGAGACAATTCAATCAGATCATGTAGTCAGATAGGTTCAAAGTTATTTAAGTAAAACCAGCTAATTGCATCGGCTCATTCACTTGTCAGCAATCCTTCACACCAAGCATGCTTGTAGCAGCAGTAGTGAAGAGGAAAATGCCATTTTAGCAGGAAGAACCTCCAGCAGAACCAGGCTCAGTTTAAGCGACCATCTGCTGAGGCCGACTGTGGTTCAAGGAGACAGAAGCAGACCCACAGAAAGAAGCAGAAATATAAAATGTATCCACCTCCACAGGTGGTTCCCTACAGGAAAGACAACCAGGCAGACAAGGTTCTGAGCCAGCTCCCATTTCAGAGGATGAAATAGAGCACATACAGTTAGTCAAACTGTTCCCACTGGTCCCCACCCATTTAAACCTGTTGATCGGCGTTTAGCACCATTGGGAATGGCTCACTGACACGTGTCTACCCTGGTCAAAAAACTTGGCAAGCGACCTATGTTATAGTTTACTGTAGCTATTTCTATATACCGTAAGTTCAGCCTTTTTTCTAGTTGTTCTTCTGTGTTTGTTACCTCCAATTTCTCTTGCATGTCTGCTATCCCTTCTGCTTGGTCCTAGTGCTCAACGAGTGTCGATGTACTGTAGTGTAATATTGTATGTGGACTGTAAAAACTGCAGGGGACCAAAATAGACTTTCAAAAAATTCCCCCCCACCCAACGCCCGCCCCAAAATTATGTCTGTGGGTTGGTGGACAGAGGGCACCTGTGTTTGAAATACCCACTAATTTCAGTGGGAAAGAGGCTAAAGAGAAACAGTACTGAATAAATCTGAATGATGAAAGGTGTCCCTATGTCCTCCAGCAGTCTAAGCCTATAGCATTATAACTATAGAGATAGCTCAGGGTAACCTGAGCCACACTAACTATAAGCATCATCAAAATGGAAAGTTTTAAGGCTAACCTTAAAAGTAGACAGGGTGTCTGCTTCTAAGAGCAACAGGTAGCTGGTTCCACGGGAGAGGAACCTGATAACTAAAAGATCTGCCTCCCATTCTTCTTTAAGAAATTCTAGGAACCACTAGTAATACCGCAGATTTAGAGCAAAGTGCGAACACAAGGAATAATCAGATCTCTGATATAAGATGGAGCATTGACATTTAAGGCTTTATGTGTGACAGAGGGTTTTGTATTCTATTCTGTATTTACTGTAACAGGAAGCCAATGAAGAATGAAGAGATGCCAGGATAGGAGAAATATTACCTCTCTTTTTAATTTTCATCAGAAGCATTTTGGATCAGCTGAAGGCTTTTAAGTTTGTGGACACCCTGATAGTAAAAAAATACAATAGTTCAGCCTCGAAGTAAGCAATGCATGGACTAGGGAGGTGGCAGCCTAGTGGTTAGGGCATAGGGCTTTGAATCCTGAGGTTGTGAGTTTGATCCCCCACTCCAACAGACTGTCACTCTGGCTCCCTGAGCAAGACCCTTAACGCCACACTGCTCCCCTGGCGCCATACAATGGCAGCCCACTGCTCCCCAAGGGGATGGGTTGAATGCAGAGAATTAATTTTGTTGCTTTGTACTTGTGACAGTGGAATGACAATAAAGTTGAATTCTATTCTAGTGTCTGAGCATTACCCCAGCACAGGATATTTCAAATTTTTACAATATTCCAGAGATTAATGAAACCTTTTAGATATGGGATTAAAATGACAGGTCTTGATCAGAAATAACCCCAAGATTTTTTATTTTATTATCTGAGATCAATTTAATCCCATCCAAAAAGTGACTGACTAATTAGCTTGTTTTTCAAAGACTCTGGTCGAAAGACAATAGCTTGTGTTTTGTCTGCATTCAGAAGTAGAAAGTTAAGGGTCCTCCAGGATTTTTTCTTCAAGACAAGCCTGTAGTTGATGTAAAGGCTTAATTTCATTAGGAATTATTGACAGATATAGCCGAGTATCATCAGCGTTACAGTGGAAATTAATCACGTCTAAGAATTCTTCTAATTGGGAGCATGTATATTCAGTAAAGATAATTTGTTCTAGCACTACAATACCTGTGGTACTCCACAGGTAACCCTTGAGCATGAGGAAGATGTATAATTTATGTGAAAAAACGGAATTCTTGTCAGATAAATATGATTTAAACCAGCCTGGTGCTGTTCCCTTAACTCCTATAAAACGTACAAGTCTGTTTTAAGAATATTATGATCAGCTGTATCAAATAGAGTTCTCAGATCTAACATGAAAAGCAGAGCAGTATCATTAGTGACTTTTAACAGCTGTTTCATTCCCATGATGAGCTCTAAAACTGGATTGAAACTTTTCAAAAGATTAATTATGGTATAATGGTTCACGCATTTGTTTGCAACATTGCTCAAAAATTTTAGATAAGGCAAAAAGACTAAATATAGGTCATCATTGACCAAGTCATCTGGGTCAAGAGACCCAGTTGAGACCCAGACCCTGTTGTCACATATTAATCCAGGAGGACCCAATCTTGTAAAGTTAATGACTGAATGCAATTTGCTGGGCTTTCTGAGACAGCTTTTATTTAATCCTGCTGGATAATTTTATTGAATTGTGTCTGCAAATTGCTCTAAGATGACATTTATTGTGAATCAACAATATTTAAAATAACTGGACTGAATTGAATTATTGTATATGTAAAAAAACTGCAATATTGCAAAAAAACCTAATCTTTTTCGAAATAATGTTAATCAACTATATTTAAGGAATTCTGAATATATGAAAACACCAGAAAGCAAGTGTTTGTATTTTTCTGTGTTAAGGTGAATTTAAACCTCATAGATTAATTCCAGTAATTGGGCTCTTTGAGGTTCTGCATCACATTGCAGAACACTGAGTCAAGCAACCATGTGTAGGTGCTTATGTTGTAATTATCATTGAATTAGACATTATGACTGGTTTATGTGTGTATCCTGTGTACTGAAGAAAAATTTCATAGAGCAGTCTGCTGTGGCCAATTCTTTACTTCATATTACTTTGAATTTCAAGAGAAGAGAAAGTGCCTTGCAACCGTAATAATAAACAATGCAAAGCAATACTAAATTACCTGGGAGAATAATGAACACACTAAATTACGCTAAATTGAGAGTGTGCATCATGACTACTATGCCTCAGCAGTTAAGGTAATCCTCTTGCAATCATAAAATTTGGGTCTGAACACATTTTCCTCCTATGTAAGGCATTTTAACCACTATTTGCATGCCAGTATTCATATTATGGTCTCAACATATGTGTTATTGGGCCGATGTGTCAAATAAACATATTGTACATACCGTAAGAGAAAGATGTATGTGAAAGAGATCGGCTGGAGAGTTCCTCCTTACTTTACATGTACAGCTGCTAAGATTTTTATAGATAAAGGTTCATCTAAACATTTTAAAGGACAATTTTAGCTTTTTTAGAGGGAATCAGTGGAGATTCATCATTACATTTTCCGCAGTACAGATGGCATTCTGATTATGCTGATGATCTGAATAAAATAGCACTCACTTTCATGTTTTTGATTTCTGTTTAGATTTAGCAGATACAATTTTATGTATGACATCAATTTCTATTACAAGTATTATTAATGATAATTGGAAATTATCATTAATAATGTATCATCCTAATCAACATGAAAAAAATTAAATAATTGTGATTAACACCTACCAGTCTTTAATGATGATTTACAATTGGAACATCACTAAAATTTAGCAGTAAATGTGGATATTTAAACCAGTTGTGAACCGGGGTTTGAATTAACCCCTTAGTAAATGTCGTTGTCATACTCATCACACTTTATTCAGGACACCTACTCTAGCTCTGCTGAGGGAAGCCCAGAGACGTTCCCAGGTAAGCCGAGAGACTTAGTCCCTCAGCCTGTAGGTTGGTCCCTGGGCCTCCTGTCGCTGGAATGTGCCTGGAAAACCTCCCGAGGGAGCCTTCCAGGAGACATACACAAAAGATGTCCAAGTTCCATATGCATTGATGGGCATCCTTACACTCAGCTGACTCCCCTAAATGTGGGGGAGAAGAAGTTCATTATAAGCCTCTCCCAAATGAATGAAAACAGCCCGACAACACCTACAGTAAAGCTCTAAGGTACTCAGGGTGGATCTTATCTAGCCACAAAGCTATGCCACTGTGGTGTTTTATAGACCACCGCTGTGAATTCAGCCTGGGTGATGAAAGAATCCAGTCCAGAGCACCCAGTCTCTTATTTCACCACAGAAGGTATTTCAGCCAGATTGAGGAGATCCTTCCACTGTCCAACTCTGCCCTCTTTGAAGGCCAGTAGCTTCCCACTCCCACTAAAAACTGTGTTAGCAAAGCACTGCTTCCCGCTTGGGAGGCGCGGACGGTTTTCCAGGATTGCTTTGAGGCCACCTGGTAGTCTTTCTTAATGGCTTCTCGAAACTCCTCTAACGCCGAAGCTTCTGCCATGGCAACATCACGGGCAGTGTCTCCCTTGGCCTCAAGATACCTGCTTGCAAGGAATGGCTATATATAATCCATGCATCATTTTTATAGGTAACATTGTATCCCTTTTTGAGCTCATTAAGTTATTTACTGTCACAAGTAGGTGCTTCGGCGGGAGAGTAAGTGTTGGGGCTGGTATGATTTAAGGACGGTCGGCTCTCGCCCGGTATCACAGATTACCAGTCCGAGCCTGAGCAGTTTGACGATATCCCTTACTGCAGGTGTCCCCCACCGCGTATAGGGGTTGCCGCCATGAAAAGCACTGTGAAATAACCCGGAATGGTCTGGTACTGCACGCTCAACTCTGACAAACGCTGCTCTGATCTTCCCACTGTGCTTGTGCAGAAATGCATCTTTGCACTCGCGGAGTGACGGGTCAGTGCTTTACGCTCCACTCTAATGGTTCGCTCTCCACAGTATGGTTCTTCCTGCTCGTGCTACTTAATAAACTGTGGCTGATCATCCTCTCCCAGGGGTAAAACACCCCTTTGTCTAACTATCGAGATTTTATTTATTCCGTCTCACAAGAGGTGATACTAAACATTCTTACATTTCTACCAAAAGGAATCCCTAAATCATATCCACTTAAAATATTTCATTGAATTCTGTTCATTTCTGGATAAAGAGCCAAGTGAAAAGGTACATACAATATATCTTTGAATATTTCTCTCTCATTGTTCTCGTTTCTAACTATTTAAATATGATGTAAATTTTTCCTTGTACTGTCATTAAAACATTTCCCCTGTTCCCTTTAAATATGTCAACATTTTAGTTAACATTTTCATATACTTTAGGTCTGGATTGGCATGGCAATACAAGGGAGTTATGTAGGTTCTCTGTGTATTTTTTTTATATCAAAACCCTGTGAATTTAAATTTACTTTGACCCCTGAGCAGTGGCCTCAGAAGAGGCGCCCCCTGCTGTCCAATCTAGGGTACTACCCACAAGTCACAGATCATTTTTACGCGTTTGACATTTGTGTCAAAAGTGAAAATGAAGGCATAACTTGTAAAGTTGAATTTGTTACTCGCAGCAGCAGATTCATGCAGTTGCATTCATTGATGTGGATTTGTATTAAGGAAAAAAATATATAATTTTTTTTTAAGAGTTTTAGTACTGTACATGTGTTTGAATTTCTTTTGCACCATTTGTTTTTGATCAACTGTAGCAAAACGGAATGGAAGACATTTTTAATTGTGCAACACAACATAATTTGTTCACTTGTACTCAAGATTTTGAAGAGATGTAACTCTTTCTTTTTGACTGATTAAAAAAAAAATCTACAATTACAAAACACCAAAGTTACAATGCACAAATAGTTTTACAACAATAGTTCTGGACCATGTGGAGCAAAACTGAGAATGTAAGAGATTTTTGATGTGCAACTTGTAGAACAGAATTTGCGTACTTGTACTTAAAATTTGAAAAGTTGTAAGAAGTGTGGTTCTGAATTATCTTTTTTAATTCTACAAATAAAAAACTTAGAATGCAACTCTCTCTACAGAGTCAAATTTACACCAACAATGCACAAATAGTTTTGTAACAAAATAACCTTCATAGAAGTGACCCACTTGCACAGAATTTCATGTCAATAAATAAAATTTGTAGCTGGACAAAATGCAGAGGCAGATGCAGAGATGATTTCTTGCAGCCAAAGTTTAAGTCCAAACAGTCCAAAAACATGAGTGTTAAGGTCACTGGCTTCTCTTTGTTCTCCTTAGGTGTGACTGTGTGTTTGTTTGTCCTGCTTGTCTCTGTCTTGACCTGTCCAGGGTAAACCCTGCCTCATGCCCATTGACAGCTGGAGATAGGCACAAGCACCCCTCATGACCCCAGCAGGGATATGCGTAATGGAAAATTAATGAATGGACGGATGGACAGATGGAAAATGACCGAGGGTTGTAAGAGAAAAAATGAGGGCCAAATCTGAAAGCACCTTTGTTGGCACGCCACCTCCGGCCACAGCGCTGACATCACAGTCGTCTGTTATAAAGTATGGCTGATTGACAGGTTTATATAATTAGTTAGCAACAAGGCTTGGCTAACTGCCTGCAGTGAGGCTAATGCTTTATTCTGCTTTCCCTGCCTCCTTTTCAAGCATCAGGACCTAACTCAGCATGCATTAAGACAGGTATGACTGATTTAAAGCACTTTCCAAAAAAAAAAAAAAAGTTGTTTTTTGTTGACATTCATGTAAATGTACATTTTTTTTAGGTTTTATCCTCCCTGGGGATAAAACTCCACCAGTCGACACTGGAGTGGGAATTGATGTGCAGTGAAAGAAACAGATGAAAACCAGAGGGTAGGAAGGTGACACTAGGGTACAATAGCGAGTAACTGGGAAATATAACCTAAATATAACTGTAAACAATGAATGACAAAATAAAAGTAGAGCAAAGACTAAGAAATGCTAAACAGGAGATTTAAAATTTAGAATTAGTTGGATGATTCAGCAAACAATGCAGAAAAGAGAGAGAGCTAACTGTTAATTACTTTACAGCAACATGTCTGAGGAATATGTGGCTAAAGGATTTAAAACCACATACAAATGTGTCAAATCGGAGATGAAATAGTCAGGTTCCACGTGACTTGGCCTGTTCATATAGCCATGAAAGAATCTCACTGGAGTCACTTCAGGGCAAAACAAATCAAATTTGGGCCAAATTTGTCTGCAGTGTGAACATAGCGTTAGTCTGTCACGTACAGCTATTTGATTCTAAATGCCCAAAATATAGTGAAACAATATTACAACAGACAAGCGGAAACATCAGGTTGTTTCACACAATCGAGGCTCTAGGTATATTGTTCTAATTGTCAAAAAATACAAATATCTCACTATTTCAAAATATGAGTGTGAAGCACTAATGTTAGGGCTACAGGCAGGCTTTATATGTAAAGCTTTTCTGAAGTTTCAGAACAGGAACAGAGAGGCGTACTGTTCTTACCTCTAAACTATCGAACACAGAGGTGTAAAATATTGTAGCAAATGCCAAAAATGCATTGTAAAAGTACATTAAACAAAGCAGAAAACTCAGAGACAAAAACAGAGTAAAAAAAAAACTTTCTGATTATACAAATAACCAGACGTTGAGCTGAAACCAATCCCCATTTGGGCTTTGTCTTTTATCTTTGCATGCAAAAATACTTTAATAGAAGGATCCTTCTATTAAAGAAACAATGACTTTTAGTATCTCTAAATGAAGATATATGAATAACCCATAGCATTTGATGACAATGTAATATGGAAACTAGTCTTTTTCAGGTATGCTTTAAATTATTCTATGTAGCACAAATATATTTTCAGGTCAGAAATATGGTCCCCAAGCCCCCTACATCCTACTATGCTTTCTCAGACAAATACTAGAACACAAGGGGAGGGAAGGTCAGTGTTTGGTGTTAAGGTATTTAACTACTTGAACAAACCTCTGCTGCATCCCTGTAGCTATAGCCTCAAAGTGATTTTAGACAGAACTGACAGGCTAATCTTTCCCCTTTCAGGCACTCAGTGAAATGATGCCTCCTTCCAAGTCTTCAGATCCCAATTTCTCTTTCCAAACATTTCTTTTTTTCAAACAACTAGAAATACAAAGCTACCTTGGCATTTTTGGTGCTACTGTATGCTGATTGTTATAAGATCAAATGCTGAACCAGAAATAAAACCTCATCTGCAACCAAAAAAAACAAGCAATCCACAAAGCACAAGGATTGCACAGCCTGCAGTGACTGCACTACAATGGCTGTCACAGGGCTATTTCAATAATCCCCAGCATGTAAGTTTAATATTGAGGGCCCAACAGGAAATGATTGGCAAATGAAATGAAGCAGCAGGTTATTACGTACCACAGTGGTGTCAGCCCAGGCCTCCTCACCATTAATTTTATCGTAACTCATTTTTGCAGCCAGAGTGGAACAAGATTTAATGTTTCCATTCTCCACTCCTTTTCTGTATAACAAATTGCTTTAATAAACATATACTGGGTCATAATAAAGTAATAATAATCCTACTACTCACCTTATATCACTTTTGTGAAAATTTTCCCTAAGCCAGCATGGTTACAGTGACAATTACATGGTGGCCAATCATCTGCAAAGCAAACACAATGGGCAGATTTAATATAGTTTGTAAATATGATTTGTGTGCTGTTATGTTACTGCACTCCACTATTTATATTTGTCTTCAGCCCTTTGTACATTAAAGTATAAGCAATGAATAAAGCTCTCTTCTTGTTCTATTTCCTTTTTCAAAATGCCTCCCCGCGCTCCCCTTCCTGACTTAATGAAAAACATTGTTGACCGTTAATATTCCATGGATCAATCACCATTTTTAATTTTGTGGATAAATGTGCTATTGTGAGACCTTCAAAGATCTCTCCTAGCGTGTGTATGTCCTAGACAGAGTGAGTGTGTCTGATGTAAGTGCATATGTGTGTTTTTTGTTTCTGCTCGGTGATTTGGTGGAGAAACAGGGAATGTCTTCACATAATGGCTCACGATTATTTGAAGGGGCAATTTTATGCTACATTTCAATTATTGCTGAAATATTTTTTCTTCTTCTTTTAATGTAGTGATGTCATTCCCGACAGAAAAATTTTCACAGGAGAATACCTAAGAATGATCAGGCATGTATGTTTTATAAACAACATGTATTGCATTACATTTATAGAAACCTTGTGATTTTTAAAAACAATGAAACTAAATTAGGATTTTATGTTGCTAGCAGAAAGCCTTTACTTACACCTTTGAAGGTGGAAAATCCTTTTGATTATATTTCAAGGAGTCAATTTTGTTAGTTTTTATATATCAGCATTGACTATGTTGCAAAAGATATTTAAACCCCAAATGGAGTTTTCTTTTTCCAGAGATGCTGTAAGTTTGTGCAACAGCCTTTAACCATAACCCAAAAAAATTCATCTTCCATCTGAAAATAACATAAAAGAATATGCTAATAACTTTACACAATCTAGAATATTTGAGGATATATAAAATTTCTGCATTTGCTTTTTACCCTTTTGCATCATCGTAGACCCATCAACTAATCATAAGAACTCTGATGGATGGGCAGATTATTTCTTTTAGGCCTGTGAGTCGTTGACCAATTATGGATGTCGACCATCATGCAAATAAGGTACATTTTTGCACTTCGAACTTTCTATTGTTTTGGGACATCATAAAGACATTGAATACAGATGAATAGAATTTGTTTAATTTTCAAAGCTATGCATGGGGCAGGCTCCTAGAAAACGATCCACCTAGCAGCCAGTCCCCTGTTCTGGAAACAATGACGTGCCGTTTCATTAAAGACCTCCTTTATTGTGAGCCCAACAATCTCACAATAAAGGAACTTGGAAACCAAAAAGCAGTTAAAACAAAATATGGTATTGACAAATTGAACAGTTTAAAATGTAATTCTTAACCTGTGGTCCATTTAACGAAGCAGGTTTAACAGATTCCGATTCAAATCAGAAGAGAATGACACAAGAGGGCAACAGAGGGTAAACAACAAATACACAAGAACTCAAGGAAAACCAGAAAAAAAAAAACACAAAATTGGAATGAAATCAATAAAACTATTAAACAAAGAAAAACATGAATCAAAGAGAAACTAAAAACTCGAAAAGAAAACCAAAAAGTGTAGAATCATGTGTGGATCTGGGTAAAATTCCCCATCTGCAAAAACTGTTTTCAACATCACATTGGAGAAACCTAACTTCTGGATTGTAAATACTCCTGGATTAAGAAGAATGTTTGTGGCTTTCTGTCTTAATCTGATGATCCTCTTAATCACCTGTTCAGTTGCTAACCTGCTCTCTCCCCTGCAGTGGTTCCTGCTACCTTGGTTTTACCTGCTCTCGAGTTCTATGAAACATTCAATACCAAACCTATTTGACATTCCCTGTTGTATTTGGGTATGCAGTCTCATATGTTACATAACCAGGCAGTCAGCTCAGACAGAATTTATCACAAAAGTTCTCCCTGCTAACTTTCCCAGGACAAGAGGAGCATTGCCTCTTTCCACTTAGCAGTAACAAGATAAAAACAACAGAGTTGGCCTCCGTGCCAAAACCCTGACCCAGACTGCACAGAACTAGGCTCTCCCCAGTGAGCCCAGTTTTTTCCTCACTTGATTTGACTGACATCATGAAAGAGGTTTTGACACTGAAACCCAAATTAACCCTCATAGCACAGCCCAGCATCAACAGCAATACTGTTTGGAATATAAAAAAAAATTAATGAAGAAGATGGCTGAAGAACATACAGCAGCACAATGTCTCCAAACATACAGCAAAAGTTACTCTGCTGAGGTTAAGAAAAAAACAAAATAATAGAGTATGTTAAAACGAAGAAACATCCTGACCAGAATTCAGTTGTGGAATTGTTTCAAGGTTTGTATCCAGCCTGTCTGACGACGAACAATAGTCTATGCAGGAAACAATGACAGACGTTGAGGTTCATTACACTGCTATGCAGAATCATCACTGGAAATCGTATGGTATGGTAGAGAAACTGGTATTTTTATGAATGTCTAAAATTTCATAGTTACGGAGGCTGTCAGTAAGGAGATGACGTGGTCTGCTCATGTGTTCTTTGTTATCTGAAGACTGAGCCAGAACAGAACCGTGCAAAGCCCTATTGATGAACTAGTGCAGGTTTAGTGGGTTGGGTTATGTCTGTCACGCTCCGGTTTAGTTTTGCATGCCATTTACATTCAACAGTTATCTCAGGGACCGTACTCAGACTGATCTCGGCATGGTTTCAATATGTTAGTGTAAATGAGGCTATGGACTATCAGCAGTTATTGGAGTGTTGATTGAGGAGAACTGAACAAACATACACCCCATGGTTTTTTAGATTTTTATTAGCAAAAACCAAGTATCCAGTCTTTTCGCACTTTGGAATTATGTTCTAATTTTACAGCTATATCCTAAAGAGGCCCAATAAGATGCAGTGAACATGTAGTTGTACCATGACAAAATCAGAATCAGCTTTCATTATCACATTTATGAGTATAAAGAATAAATGTTACTTTAGTTTCCCATGGCTAACATCAACAGTTCTAAGAAGAGCCAACTGCTTCTGTAGCAAAAGTGCTTAAAAGAGAAACAAGACTATATAAAAAAAACAGAAATACAAAAACTGCATGTGCAGCTCACCCAATTTTGGTGGAAAAAGTCCAAGTGAGCAAGTCACTATATATATATTGTAGCTTTCTTTGTTCAGAGTGTAAAATGGAATCCTTTCCTAGTAAGGCTTAGTGGGTGCAGGAAAATCTCACCATTATAATTTCATCTGAGCTTCGTTTTTGTTAATTACTGCTGTAGCAGCAAAAGGGATTTGTCACTTCAGTGTAAAAAAATGTATATATATTTTTTTGGCAAAGTAGCTTAAAGGACACATGCTGTCATGTCTCATGAGAATAGTCAGTGATAATACCAAAAGCCAACATGCGTTGACATGTAACTGTCAAAGACTTCAAAGACCTCAAGAATTTGTGTCAGCCTTGATGGTGCGAAGGTAGAGGACTTGTGACATATTTATTGAAGCCTGTTAATGGAAGATGCAGGGATTATACCAAACCTAAACCAGCGGTGGATGTGCCAGATCAGAAAGTGATTGAAAAATGTATTTCCTTAACATGAGTGTAAAGAAAGGTGTTATTTCAAAACAGCTCATTTCACTCCTCTAAAAAATGCAGTTGTAGATAGACTCTACTTTGTTCTTATTGAGTCAAAATGTTAAGAATGTTAAGTATAGCCTTGAACTGCATCTACTGTGTTTTAGGATGGGGCTCCTATGTGGAGGTCTCATCGTGTATATAAATATATGAGAGCCAGACTCTGTTTTCAATTGGCTGTATCATATTTTTCTTGCATTTCAAAGCAAAGAGCAGCTTTACTAATTGTTGTCAAATGTCAGAGCAGTTTTGTAGGCAACTCTCTGCAGCTCAAGAGAAAGAAAAAGAAACTTTCTTTAAATGTTTGCCAATCATTCAAATGAAATGATTTTTGTTGACTTGTTCTGATAGCCTTTAGTAGCCTCAATTTTCCCTTTCACATATCCCCAACCCCTCCACAAACCCGAGTGACATGAAAGAGCTCTCCTCCACCACATCCATAGCATTGACAGCTGGATGAAATATTTATTTATGAAATCTAAAAACATGTATTCACCCTTGACACTAGATTCTAGGAAAATTGACTTCAGAAGCACCTCACCACCACTAGAGCCTGGCCCTCCAGTGAGTCAATTATGATGGCTTAAAGGAATGTATGACTCTCTTAAAGTGTCTACTTGGTTTTATTTTTATCTTTTTTTTTTATCTCAGACTCTTCATCTTATTCTATATTGGTAACACAAAACAGTTCAGAAGAGCTCTCTAACCTGCACATGAAAATAAAGTGAAGATTGACATAAAAATATTTCATCTTAGGGGCTGTATCACAATTTGCGTTTGAAAGGAAGTGTTTTGAATTTTCACTGATGATGAGGACCTGATAGCTGTTGGTCTCGTGAAACTTGATGGTTGATGTGATAATGTTTCTTTTGATTTGTTCTATTGTTTTTTTTTCTTCTCTCCGTATGACCTTCAAACAGTTGTGCAACCTTGACAAATACATTCCTATTTGTACTTGTTTTCCATGCCAGGTGGCCAGTGGCGTCTCGTCTTTACTCTAAGGTTTCAAGGAGAAGAAAAAAAGTGTGACTTGTGAAAAGTGTGATTACCATCTGAGGCCATTTTTCACTGCTTGTCTTGTAGTATGAAATAAAGTGAAAAAGCAGAGAAAAGCTACATGTCTGAAAGACAATATGGGAGTTCACATTGTAGGATATTGGTTTTCAGACAAAAACAAAAAGGGGTTGGCAAATTCCTGCATTAATATTTGTGTGTCTTCTTACCTATTCATTATACGTATCTTCTTCGGGAATCTCTTTGTCTCACTGGCTAAAGAAATAATAAGCTTTGCCAAACTATAAGGACAAACCATCAGTGAATTGTGGAGTTATATTACACTATGACTTTTTTGTATTAATCGTGCCAACCAATGATGTTCTTAGAGTGACAAAGGTAGCATAAGATTCTCGGGTACGTTGACTGTCACTTAATGCAACCTTTTTTATTGGTTGCATTGAGTGACGGTGTTGCAAATGTCACTTAGCACCCTGGTGTCGGGTAAATTATTATGTATTGCTTGTTCCTTATTCTAGTTTGTTTCAGTAACATTTCTAAACCTATTGACAATAAAGACTCCATATTACCAGCAAATGAATAGTATGTAATCCTAATGAGGCTTTGTCATTTTTTATTTATTTTCTTAAAGAGCTCACTAAATGAGAGCCAACATTCCGTCTTCAATATTTTTAAATATATAAGGGGGGTCACTCCTTTTAACTTTGTGTGCAAACATTTCATTATTATAAGATAACAGGTGAACAAACAATCACATTTTTTATGCAAATGATGCTGTGATGTTTTCTGTTAGATACTATCTTCTTTTAGCATTAATGTTTTTAACTTTGAACACATTTTTACTACTGCTTAGCTATTTTAGTCTCTTTAAATTATTCCATGCAAAATTATGCAGTTTTTTTTTAATTAAAAAGGAACCCTTACAAAATGTCCACAATCACTCCATATGTTTTAGACACTGAGTTACAATTGAAATACAAATATTTATAAATATTGATTATTCTCTCTACTTTAAGCTTTATAGGACACTGCACGTAGAAAAAACACATGCAAAAACTAAAAGCTAATTAAACTTTCCTTTCAATTTAAGAAAAGATTATATGTGTCCTTTTTCTGTCCTTGTTTAATTATGCTTATGTAATACAATCAAATAACTACCTTAGGGCAGTTCTCGCATGTCCTTGATGCAGCTTATTCTGGAGCATTGTGATCTGTCACAAGTTTTTTGATTAAACACTTTTTCTCAGTCACTTTTTTATATTCAAGAGGTTCTCACCTTTTAATGACCATATTTTACTTATGTCATAACTGGACTTGAAACACATTAGTGGAGTTTGTTTTTTGCAGGTAATCCTTTCTTAATGTTTTTATGTTTTAAATTTATATTTGAAATGCCCCTGACAATTTCCTACATTGACTCTAACTTGAAAGGGTATTTCCCTTGCCTAAATCAAGTTTCTTATAGTGTTTGTTTAAATCTTATTTAACATACCCAAGTAGGGTACTTTCCACCATGTATTATGGATATGCAGATCATATATTTGTTCTGTCAGTAGATGACATATTCCTGCCACATCTGCAAATAAGGCAAATGTTTGAATGCTGGACTACCAGTTTTTTGACATAAAGACGTCTAATACAGGTGCAGATAATATATTTTATTACATATTTCTTTAGGTCTCATTTGCAGATCTAAAATCGGGGGATATAGACCCAGCTTTTTTTTTTTTTTTTTTTTTTTTCCAGTGGGAAGGGAGCCAAAAGCCAACTGTTAGAGGGTCGACCAATGTTTGAAATACACGCGGTAACCTGTTCTTTTCTTTGGGAAAGAGGCTTTAGTGGTCCTGTTGAGGTCCAAATCAGATGTCCTGTGGACATTGAAAAAAATTTTTGTCTTGCATTTTATTCTGCACATTTAGATGGCCGAAATTAGATGTGCAATGTGACCTAGAAAATATTTCATATAGATATATCCATACACACTGGCTTATTTGTGGAAATGAAGTAACTTTCAGTATGCCCTAAGTGTCATGATGGATCAAAGGAGCAAGCCCATATGCAGAACACACACGGAGGAGGCAGGGAAAAAGTTCAAATGTTTATTAAAAGTTCTGAACACGAGATCATAAAGAAGTTCTGAGACTGGTTCACTGAAGTCTTGACTGGGAC